>NC_057387.1:17339693-17609867 GCF_019320065.1 Cervus canadensis
GTACCGTTCTCTGGCGATGGAAGGAAGTTGGCTTTCAAAAGGGGTTCCATGGTGTAATGGTGAGCACTCTGGACTCTGAATCCAGCGATCCGAGTTCAAATCTCGGTGGGACCTTTCTGTTTAATTTCAAGAAGGACACGTTTTACTCCCCTGCTTTCCGGCTCCCGCGACCCCCAGCGGCGTGGCTCACACGGGCACGGCGGACAGGTGTGGGACCGAACGGGACCGGGGGCGTCCTCGCCGGGCCCGGACGGCTCTGCCCATCCCTGGCCGTCGGAGGGCCGGCGCCTCCCCTGCCCTCCACCTCCCGGCCAGGGGCGCAGCGACGCCCCCTCGTCGAGCGCAGCCCCCTCGTCGGGTCCCCTGGGTCTCGGCGGGTAAAAGGCAGAGGCTGCGCCCACCGACTCCTGCCCCTCGAGGGGGCTTCGCACCGCACCCCTTGTAACCGCACGGTTGTCCCGGTGCGTAAATGGTGGCGGGGAGGGGCTGCGATGTCGCTGATCAGCCAGGATGGCAGCCTGGACCAGGACGGCAGGTCCAGGGTTCCAGACCTGACTGGGATGAACTATGCTTTATTCAGGTTCGCTATTATTCCGGATATTAATTGATCTTGTCCCAGTTTATTATGATTTTATTCAGAGTTTCTCGCTCCGAAGTCTCCGCTGGGCACGCAAAGCCGCTGTTCGGCCAAGGTTTGAGCCTTGACTTCTGGAAATCGCGTCCTTTGGTCCCAAGCTCAGCCCGAAAGAGGAGCGCGGGCCGCGGATTCCGGCGTCTGAGGAGACCCCAGGTCCCTGGCCCACGGCCGCCCGGCCAGGCTGCTGCGGGGCCGAAGGGGAGACGGGCCGCTCGGAGTCCGCACCCCCGGCCGGGCCCCCTTCGTCCTGCCGAGACTCTGCTCCACCGAGAAGACACCCCACGACGTGAGCGTGGGGTGGACACCCCACTTGTGTCCTCCACTGCTCGGGAGAAAAATTTGGATGAGGCCCGTGATGGACTTGAAAAGCTAGTTAAAATGCTCCCTTCGCGGTGCTAAGGAGCATCTTTCTGACGCTTGTATTTTGGATCTTTCAGCGGTTACAAAGGACTCAATGACGCAGCTGTCTTTGGAGGCCGCGAAAAGAAAGGTGTGAGGCCGGCGAAAAGATCCGAGGAAGGGCAAGGGCAGGAGAGAACAGAGGATGAGCCCGAAGGGAGAAAAGGACTGGAAGGGAGAGGAGCGGGCGGGTGCCGCGGTGGGGACGGTCGCTGGCTTGGGGCGACCACAGCGAGCGCCTCATTCTGGAGCAGTTCCCACTCTTTACTGACGTGTCCGGGAACCCGCTTCACCCTAAATTGCAAAGCTGCTGGCCTGGCATTTGTCCTGGCCAAGTTTCCTTCGCGGGTTCCGTCCGGAGCGGTGAGGTGGGCTCTGCCAGTCCGCAGGTGAGTGGAAGTCCTGGCGGCTGCCTTGGGGATGACTGGCGGGCAGGGAAACGCACACACTCCACTTTCCCCCTTTGCAGGCCGGTCTGCAGGGCCTGGGATGGGAAACTGGAAAATCCAGCGTCAATATTTATTTAGAGATAAGGAGATAAATAGCCAAACAGTTGGTTACCTGACCTGAAAGTGTTTATTCGTGGAAAAAAAGAAACGTGGGATGGGATCAGGGTCCACTTTCTCCCATAACAAGTTTTGGGGCATATGTAACTGACTATATATATATATACTATATATATGTACATATATTACTGCATCTAATGTATACACATATATTGTATGAGTAAAACTCACCGCTTGTGTGTCCAACTTAAATTTTTATGTAATTATATGTACCAAGCTTTAAAAATTCTGGGTCTAGTGTCATGTGTAGGAATGTTTTCCACTGTAAAAATGTAAAAAAAGAAAAAAAGAAAAAATTGGGGGGGGGGGCATTCTCGAAGCAAGCAATTGGACCATTATTCCCCCTTTGATGGGCTGATCACAAGAGCTAGTAAACAAACTGGCAGATCCTCTCAGCCCAGGAGGTCACTGCTTTCGTCTCTCTAGGAAGGTTCATAGTCACTGAAAAGTGTCAGTAACAAATAAAATCACACCCAATCTTTATGCAGTGTTGCTCCCAAAATGCAAGAGTTTACACCCAATGAAGACAGGCAAAGTGCCATGTGCCCAGGCATGGTCTACAAGTTTTAAATGGGTTTACTCACTTAATCCTTTCAAAAGGCTGGCATCAGGTCATCATCCTCATTTCACATATGAGAAACCTGAGACATAGAAAGGTTAAATAACTTGTCAAGTCAGTCAGTGAGTGGGATCTGAAAGCAGGAATTTGAACGGCAGCCTTCCTGGCTCCACAGGGTGTCCTATCAGTCAAAGAGGAACACAAACCGTAAAAATGCTTGACAAGAAATTTAAGACCGTCTATTTCTTTTGAAAAATCACCCAAGAGGAGTCACGTAACAGGCATTCAGTTCAGTCGCTCAGTTGTGTCCAACTCTTTGCGACCCCATGGGCTGCAGCACGCCAGGCTTCCCTGTCCATCACCAACTCCCGGAGCCTGCTCAAACTCAAGTCCATCCAGCCGGTGACGCCATCCAACCATCTCGTCCTCTGCCGTCCCCTTCCCTCCCGCCCTCAATCTTTCCCAGCGTCAGGGGCTTCTCCAGTGTGTCAGTTCTTCGCAACAGGTGGCCAAAGTATTGGAGCTTCAGCTTCAGCATTAGTCCTTCCAATGAATATTTGGGGCTGATTTCCTTTACGATGGACTGGTTGGGTCTCCTTGCAGTCCCAGGGACTCTCAAGAGTCTTCTCCAACACCACAGTTCAAAAGGTTCAATTCTTCGGCGCTCTGCTCTCTTTATGGTTCAACTCTCACATCCACATGCGACTACTGGAAAAACCATAGCTTTGACTAGACAGACCTTTGTTGGCCAGTGCTGAGTTTTCCAAATTTGCCGGCATAATGAGTGTAGCACTTTCACAGCATCACCTTTTAGGATTTGAAATAGCTCAGCTGGAATTCCATCACCTCCACTAGCTTTGTTCGGAGTGATGCTCCCTAAGGCCCACTTGACTTCACGCTCCAGGATGTCCGGCTCTAGGTCAGTGATCACACCATCATGGTTATGTGGGTCATGAAGATCTCTTTTGTATAGTTCTTCTGTGTATTCTTGCCACCTCTTCTTAATATCTTCTGCTTCTGTTAGGTCCATACCGTTTCTGTCCTTTATTGTGTCCATCTTTGCATGAAATGTTCCCTTCGTAGCTCTAATTTTCTTGCAGAGATCTCTAGTCTTTCCCATTCTATTGTTTTCCTCTATTTCTTTGCATTGTTCACTGAGGAAGGCTTTCTTATCTCTCCTTGCTATTCTTTGGAACTCTGCATTCAGATGGGTATATCTTTCCTTTTCTCGTTTGTCTTTTGCTTCCTTTCTTTTCTCAGCTATTTGTAAGGCCTCCTCAGACAGCCATTTTGCCTTTTTGCATTTCTTTTTCTTGGCGATGGTTTTGATCACTGCCTCCTGTACATTGTTACGAACCTCCGCCCACAGTTCTTCAGGCACTCTGTCTAAATATATATATATATATGTAAGAAAATAAGCTGCCACCTGTAGTCCCAACCCCCGGAATTAACTACTGTTATTCTAAGTTTTGGCGAAACATATATATGCTTAGTTTATAACATTCAAATGATGCAGAAAACACAAATATGTAAAATTTTGAGACATGTTAAATTCAAAAATAACTTCTGTTAAGGTAGTTACATATTGATGGAGTCATTTCGGTATATCAACAGAGAGGAAAGAAATATATTGTAGCTCAGTTGGTAAAGAATCTGCCTGCAATGCAGGACACCCGGGTTTGATTCCTGGCTCTGGAAGATCCCCTGGAGAAGGAAATGGCAACCCTCTCCAGTATTCTTGCCTGGAGAATCCCATGGACGGAGGAGCCTGGCAGGCTACAGTCCATGGGCTCACAAGAGTCGGACACGACTTAGTGACTAAACCACCACCATACTCTTATAAAATAGAGCTCTTATAGATTCTATTTTTATTTTTAAGCATTCGACTTAATAGTGCATAAATTTAATGGAAGAAAAATAAAGAAAAATGAAGAAGTTGTTGAACTTTCAATCAAATTGTTTACACGAGAGATGCTTTTCTGAAAGGATTCCCTAAGGCTAATAACAATAATAATTTAATGAAGACATTACATTTTGGAATGATTCTTCTCATTACTTCTAAAGATCAGATTTCTTAAGGTATAATTTGAAAATAATACAACACATCCATTTCAGGTTTGATGACTTTTGACAAACAAACGACCGGTAGTACCCACAGAACCACTATCCTGTTCAAGGAAAAAGAATGTCTCCAGTACTCCAGACTGTCCTCTGTGCCCCTTTGCAGTCAATCCCCCTACCGCTCCCCGACCCAGGTAATCAGTGCTCTAGTTCCTGTCTCTGTGGATCAATTTCTCAGTTCTCGAAATTCACATAAATGGAACCACAGAGCATGTACTTTTTCCCTCACTCAGCACGGTGCGTTTGAGAGTAATCCATGCTGTTGCCATGTATCAGGTATTTGTACCACTTTAGCGAGGAGTAGTAGTCCTTTGAATGAATATGTCACAATCATATATATCTATTCATCACAGGATGGACATTTGAAATGTTTTCAATTTGGGGACTATTATGAACAAAGCTGCTATATAAGCAAGTCCCTTTCGTGGGCTTATCCTTTGTAAATTCCATTTACATTTAAAAAAAATTCTTTAATACGAATTTACTTTGTGAATGGATGTTACATTCACAAAGACAATTTATTGAAGAGTTACAAGCTCATCTTTGATTGTTTCCTATCAGGACATGCGTACTATAAGCCACAGGTGTATTTTTGGTTATCCCATTTAATCTACACAACAACTTTATGAAGTACTTTATGATTATCACTTTCATAGGACACTTGCAAAATTGGCCTGGCAAATGGGAGCCGGCCCAAGGCCAAACCGGAAGGCCAGTGGTGGCAACAAGACTGAAAAGGAGGCCCCACCCCGCACCCCCCAGAAGCTGCGTTCCTAACCGCAGACCCACCCCCGACGTCTTCCTAATAACCTCGGTGTGTCTGACAGTCCTGGAAACCAATATTCAAGCCGGTCCTCGTCACGGTATTGCTTACTGATCGGCTTCTTTTGGTCAGAAACTCCTCCATCAGCGGTCCAGAGCCTAACAGCGTGGACAACCTTGAGGGTGAGGGAATCTGTTAAAAACTCCAAAAACCGGTTTTCTCATCAGTAAGCCACTAAAAATTAACCTTGGTCTTGTTGCAGATGTTTCATATTTGAGCAAGGAAATCTCCCGCTGTTGGGGAGACAGGATAGGATGTTCTACTTTCACTTTCAATGACCTAGATCCTCGATCCGCATCCTGCGTGCTTTCTGGTTAGTTTTCTTTGGCCCTACCCTCAAGCATCACCTCACTCCCAGCACCTCCTCCGATCTCAGAGGCTTCTTGGGGCTGAGAGTGCCGCCCCCGAGGCAGCCACGAGGGGGAGGACAGTCCTTCCCGCCATGGTCCTGCCTTTTCTGTTTGGCCCAGTGGTTTCTATCTGCCAGGAGGACTTTGTGAATCAGAAGGGAGCACAACACATCCTGAGAAAGGGGTTGGCAAATAGCCCACAAAACTGCCGACAACTCGGCCTGGGGTTTTCTTCCAAACTGTAGTTCAATGTTTTCAGATAGGAAGAAAAGGAAAACTACTTTTGACCGAAAGAAAACAAAACAAAACAAAACAAAAGAACACGTTAGGTACGATTTCTACTGCCATTTAAGGAGAAGGGATGTTAAGGAGGTTGCCTAGTTTGCCAGACTACTTAAGCATTCAGGTGCACATTCGAGGCTGAAACAGGGGTACTGTTTTCTGACTGGGAAGGTAACAAGAGAAGGCCTAAAGAGAAAAGGCGCGGGTGAAGAGAGAACTGGATCCAGAAATACGAAGAGGCCGCTTGGGGTGGGAAGGGGTGAGTGGGATGGTATCTAAGCCTTGTCTCCAGCCATGACTAAGGCGTTTATTACACGCAAGGCAGCCGAGCACGCAAAAAACGAAGCCTCTGAAAGCAGGACACTGCTGGGATAACGGCTAGTTGCAGCCTGTCACAAGACAAGACAGGCAGACGAGAAGTTGGTCACGTGGCGCCGCCTGACTTCTCATCCGACTTCGTGTGTTTGGCCCAGAGAAGGGCCGCTCTGGTTGTATCCTGCGCCTCAGGCCAGCCTTCCCCCACGCACAAACACTTCACGAGGAGCTCCACAGAGCGTTCATGAGCGAGCCTGCCACGAAGTCGACAGTAAACGTACATTGGAAGTCCGCACCCACGCTACTCCCCTAGCAGGCTCCCGTTCCTACAAAGCCGGAAACAGGCGCCCGTTTCTCTACGGATGAAAAACGATCCTCGTACTTCAGCACCCAGTCTCCCGCACCTTACTGGGAACTCGATCCACACAAAAAGCCAGCAATGTTTCCATGAGCGTTCCTCTCTAGAACGCAGGCAAGCCGACTACGCGCAGTCAATCTTCCTAACGAGGTCTACCTCTAAGTCTATCTTTCAATACCCAGAAAAACCAGGGGAAAGCGCGAACGCAGTCCCCCACTACCACAAATTATGCAGTCGAGTTTCCCACATTTGGGGAAATCGCAGGGGTCAGCACATCCGGAGTGCAATGGATAAGCCTCGCCCTGGGAAAACCACCTTCGTGATCATGGTATCTCCCCTGCCAGGTAAGTATGAGTTGCCAGCCTGCCGCCCCACCTCAACCTCATACGCCCTCCACTTTACACACGCGCTCACTTTACTCCACGCATCCCCGAGCCGCCTTCGACCTTCCACACAGCGCATCCACGCACTTTCAAGAAAAAAGGCCTGGATTCCTCTCCCACGCCACGGGAGACCAGATGGTCTTTAAGCCACCACATCACGGACCAGCAGCCCCTGCGCTCCAGATATCTACATACGACACCCCGTCCGTGACGCCAACGGGAACCCGCGCTTCCCTCCAGCCCCCGCCCCGCCCTACTCCCCGCCTCCGTCCTCCCACGCCGTCCGGCCCGGCCGACCCGCCGGCGGGCGCCCTCTGGGGGAAGTGACGTCCGCCTCCCGCTCCTGTTCTCCCAGCCTCTGCGTGTTGGGACCCGGCGCGCTCGGCTGCTGCCTGCCTGCCTTTTGTCCTGCCCAGCACCGGTCTGGCGGTCGGCTGAAGCCTGTGCGCCTTTTTCCAAATAACCGCGTTCCATGGGGAGAACAGAACATTTCGCAGTCCAGGGGAAACCGGTTCCTTTCAAGTCCAGTTGTCTTTGTGAGGCAGTATTGTGTGTGTGTCTAGTAAAACGCATTAAGCGTCGCGACTGGCCGTGAACTTCTATTCTTCAGAATTCAGTTTCACTCATTGAGAATTTCACTTACGTTTAGTTCACACGTTTTTTGTTAGTATTCCTAAAGACCTTAGTTTATTTAGTAATTGATGTCTCAGTATCTTAGTTTTTTGAAACTACCTAGTTAATTAATTTACTTCCATCAGTTAAATCAGCACAACTCTAGGACTTCACCAAATATCTGGAAAGATCATTTGAAGTAGACATCTCTAAAATATAATTTTTTTTAAAGAGCTTACCCAAAGCTCTTATCCCATTTACATGTACTTTAAGCTTTCATCATATCAAGTTATTTTCCTTGCAAAAGATATACTAAGGTCGTATTTATTATAGCTAGGTACAATAAAGTTCAAAATTGGGAAAGGAGTAAGTCAAGGCTGTAAAATATTGCCGCCCTGCTTATTTAACTTATATGCAGGTACATCATGCAAAGTGCCAGGCTGGATGCCTCACAAGATGGAGTCAAGATTGCCCAGAGAAACTTCAACAACCTCAGATATGCAGATGATAGCACCCTGATGGCAGAAAGCAAAGAGGAACTAAAGAGCCTCCTGATGAGGATGAAAGAGGATAGTGACAAAACTGGCTTAAAACTCAGCTTTCAAAAAAAAACTAAGATCGTGGCATCTGGCCCCATCACTTCATGGCAAATAGATGGGGGAAAAGTGGAAACCGTGGCAGATTTTTTTTTTTTCTTGTGCTCCAAAATCACTGCGGACGGTGACTGAGAGCCAGAAGAATCGACGGTTTCGATTTGTGGGTGCTGGGTAAGACTCTCGAGAGTCCTTTGGACAGCAAGGAAATCCAACCAGACAATCCTAAGGGAAATCAACCCTGAGATTAACAAAAATATGCAGATGACAATACCCTTATGGCAGAAAGCGAAGAACTGAAGAGCCGCTTGATGAAAGTGAAAGAGGAGAGTGAAAAAGTTGGCTTAAAACTCAACATTCAGAAAACGAAGATCATGGCATCTGGTCCCATCACTTCATGGCAAATAGAGGGGAAACAGTGACAGACTTTATTTTGGAGGGGGGCTCCAAAATCACTGCAGATCGTGACTGCAGCCATTGAAATTAAAAGACGCTTGCTCCTTGGAAGAAAAGCTATGAGCAACCTAGACAGCATGTTAAAAAGCGGAGACCTTAACACAGGTCCGTCTGAAAAAAAAAAAAACAGAAACAAAAACAAAGGTCTGTCTAGTCAAAGCTATGGTTTTTCCAGTAGTCGTGTATGCATGTGAGAGTTGGACTGTAAAGAAAGCTGGGCGCCAAAGAAATGATGCTTTTGAACCGTGGTGGTGGAGGAGACTCTTGAGAGTCCCTTGGACTGCAAGGAGATCCAGCCAGTCCATCGTAAAGGAAATCAGTCCTGAATATTCATTGGAAGGACTGATGCTGAAGCTGAAGCGCCAATACTTTGGCCACCTGATGCGAAGAACTGACTCGCTGGAAAAGACCCTGACTCTGGGAAAGAGTGAAGGCAGGAGGCGAAGGGTACAACAGAGCACAAGATGGTTGGATGGCATCACCGACTCAATGGACATGAGTTTGAGTAAACTCCCGGAGTTGGCGATGGACAGGGAGGCCTGGCGTGCAGCAGTCCCTGGGGCTGCAAGGAGTCAGACACGACTGAGCGACCGACTGAACTGAACTAACAGAAATAGACACACTCAAGTAGAATGAACTTTAATGCTGACATTAACAAAAGTATAGGCTCAATTATAATGGCTTCTTTGCAGGGGCGACCTCCTCTCCCCTGTCAGGTCAACAGTTAAGGAAGCCCTTCCAAAGTTAACCTGGCTCCTTCCCTATCTAGGCCCTTTAACGACTATTGTTGTTCTCCTACTTAGCCCTTGTTTAACACTGTTGGGGAATCTGGAGTGCGCCCAGAACAAGAACACTGCTGGGCGCCAGCACAGGAGATCCCACCCTTGACAAGGTCATAAGGAGAAGACCTGATTAGCAAGGCAAATCAGGACTTCAGGGATTTCGAAAAGCTGCCCCGAAGCTCACCTTAAAGATGAAGCTCACCTTAAAGCTCACCTCATCTGTCTTTCTGATGCTTGCTATATTGGACTACTCCTAATTTCTGTGACACAGGTAGAAGTCCTTCCCCGCTCTCTCTCCAAACAGAATCAACTTAGAATAATTAACATGTCCCCCGGACTGTGGTATCCTATAAGATTATCCAGGATGAAAGGAGTGTTTCAATTTAGACCCCTTTGCTGGCATTCTAGCCTGCTTGGCAAATGCGTACTAATGCACATGACTGCTCACAACACCTTAATCATAAACAGCGTAAAGAACCTGATCACACAAAAGGCCCCAATAGGCACAGAGCCCTTCGGGGGGTGTGAAGCCGTATTAGAGAACACAAAAATATTATTCTAAAAGTGGTTATAGTTAAAGATTTAGAAAAATAAGAGTTTAGAGTTGTTAATTTTAACCAGGAATGCTAAACAGGGGCTGTCTCACCGGAGCTGCAAAGTCTTTGTGTGGTAAACCTTTTAGATAAATTTAACTGATAACTTCTGCAAAAGGACTGACCTTTGTGTTCAATAAAGACTAGATTACAGAAAACAGCTTTGCATTCACCTAGGTCATAAAATGTCAATAGGCCCCAAGACCAGAAGATAATGTACAAGACTCTCATAAACAAAGAAGTATGCAGAAAACACCCTGGTTTCGTGAAGGACAAGCTGATGTAATGTTAAACTATCTTCCCCTTAGAAATGTACTAACTTAGGGTATAAAAGCTACGGTAAAAAATAAAGCACCGCCAGACCCTGCTGCATACCCCCAGTCTGGTCTGTCTGTCTGTCTGTCTGTCTGTCTGTCTCTCTCTCTCTCCCTCTCTCTCTCTCGCCGACACCGTTCATCCTGAGGGTACCCCTGGATCCTGCTGAGGCTGGACCCTGGCAGAACACATTATCCTGAGTTTGCAGTCCTGGTAGGGTCATCATGCCAATCAGGAACAGCAGAATTATACACAGCAGCTCATCCTGAATCTGTGGTCGCCGATGAAAAACGAAATGGGTCTTCAGTGGTTCCTTCGGGTTAGGAAGGAAGGTCCCTCTCCCTCTGCTGCTGTCTTGAGCTGGGTGTAATACCTGCAATGGAACTGCAGTGGGAGTGGTCAGTACAATAGTGTATGGCCCTTTTCAGGTGGGGGATGATGTCTGCCATTTCCCATCCTTTACCCATACTAAATTTCCTGGTGAGTATGGGTGTACACTAGTACCTAAAGAAAAGGGAATTCTTTCTTTTTGAACATAAGGGGTGATGTCATGGATTACCTTCCCCAACTGTTCCAGTTACCGCAACACCTCCATCCCTCCCCTTTGTAATAAATTTCCCTTTACTTCCCAAATAAGTTGGGGAGGCCTCCCGAACATTATCTCATAGGGGGGGGCGCGCGGTCATTCTGATCCTCTTTAACACTAATGGCAACAAGTCCATCCAGGGAGGTGCCAGTTTCTTGCACCCATTTTGTCAAAGTCACCTTGATTGTCCGGTTCGTTCTCTCAACCATTCTTGAGCTTTGTGGCCTATACGCTGTATATAGTTTCCATTTAGTATTTACTGCTTTGCAGACCAGTTGGAGTAATTCAGCCACAAATGCGGGCTCATTATCTGATTCTATACTCAGTGGAAACCCAAACCTAGGAATAATGCCTCTCAGCAAGAATCAGGCCACTTCGTTAGCTTTTTCAGTCTTGGTGGGGTAAGCTTCTACCCATCCCATAAAAGTACATACCATCATCAGCAAATATCTGTATCCTCGGCATGGATTTACCTTAGTAAAGTCTACTTCTAGATGTTTAAATGGAGTGGTCCCCTATAATTGTATTCCGGGAGGCAAGGTCTCCTTGGGAGACGGGTTATTCTTGGCTATTCTTGGCACATTGGGAGCTTGCATCTGCATACAAGGCTATTAGGATTTGCCTTTGCTCATGGAAGTGTTAAGCCATCCTTACAACAAGCCCCAGGAAATTTCCCTTATTTACATGCAGGATGGGCAAAGTCTGTGAGATTAAAATAAAAGTTCTAACTGACTTCACAAAACAGGCCCTCCTGGGCAACGCAAAGGCAATTCAAGCTTTAAATGAAGAACAAATACAAATGAGAAAGGCAGTGATTCAAAATCGGATGGCTTTAGATGTGTTTACAGCTGCCCAAGGAGGGATGCGTGCTATAATTAAAATTCAATGTTGTGTCAGTTCAGTTCAGTTCAGTCGCTCAGTCGTGTCCGACTCTTTGCAACCCCATGAACCGCAGCACACCAGGCCTCCCTGTCCATCACCAACTCCCGGAGTTTCCCCAAACTCATGTCCATTAAGTCGGTGATGCCATCTAACCATCTCATCCTCTGTTGCCCCCTTCTCCTCCTGCCCTCAATCTTTCCTGATATCAGGGTCTTTTCAAATGAGCCAGCTCTTCGTATCAGGTGGCCAAAATACTAGAGTTTCAGCTTCAACATCAGTCCTTCCAATGAACACCCAGGACTGATTTGCTTTAGGATGGACTGGTTGGATCTCCTTGCAGTACAAGGGACTCTCAAGAGTCTCCTCCAACACCATGGTTCAAAAGCATCAATTCTTCAGCGCTCAGCTTTCTTTATAGTCCAACTCTCACATCCATACATGACCACTGGAAAAACCATAGCCTTAACTAGATGGACCTTTGTTGACAAAGTAATGTTTCCATTTTTTAACATGCTGTCTAGTTTGCTCATAACTTTTCTTCCAAAGAGTAAGCATCTTTTAATTTCATGGCTACAGTCGCGATCTGCAGTGATTTTGGAGCCCCCCCCAAAATAAAGTCTGTCACTGTTTCCACTGTTTCCCCTCTAATTGAAGTGATGTGAACAGATGCCATGATCTTCGTTTTCTGAATGTTGAGCTTAAGCCAACAGTGTTAAACAAGGGCTAAGTAGGAGAACAACAATAGTCGTTAAAGGGCCTAGATAGGGAAGGAGCCAGGTTAACTTTGGAAGGGCTTCCTTAACTGTTGACCTGACAGGGGAGAGGAGGTCGCCCCTGCAAAGAAGCCATTATAATTGAGCCTATACTTTTGTTAATGTCAGCATTAAAGTTCATTCTACTTGAGTGTGTCTATTTCTGTTAGTTCAGTTCAGTCGGTCGCTCAGTCGTGTCTGACTCCTTGCAGCCCCAGGGACTGCTGCACGCCAGGCCTCCCTGTCCATCGCCAACTCCGGGAGTTTACTCAAACTCATGTCCATTGAGTCGGTGATGCCATCCAACCATCTTGTGCTCTGTTGTACCCTTCGCCTCCTGCCTTCACTCTTTCCCAGAGTCAGGGTCTTTTCCAGCGAGTCAGTTCTTCGCATCAGGTGGCCAAAGTATTGGCGCTTCAGCTTCAGCATCAGTCCTTCCAATGAATATTCAGGACTGATTTCCTTTACGATGGACTGGCTGGATCTCCTTGCAGTCCAAGGGACTCTCAAGAGTCTCCTCCACCACCACGGTTCAAAAGCATCATTTCTTTGGCGCCCAGCTTTCTTTACAGTCCAACTCTCACATGCATACACGACTACTGGAAAAACCATAGCTTTGACTAGACAGACCTTTGTTTTTGTTTCTGTTTTTTTTTTTTTCAGACGGACCTGTGTTAAGGTCTCCGCTTTTTAACATGCTGTCTAGGTTGCTCATAGCTTTTCTTCCAAGGAGCAAGCGTCTTTTAATTTCAATGGCTGCAGTCACGATCTGCAGTGATTTTGGAGCCCCCCTCCAAAATAAAGTCTGTCACTGTTTCCCCTCTATTTGCCATGAAGTGATGGGACCAGATGCCATGATCTTCGTTTTCTGAATGTTGAGTTTTAAGCCAACTTTTTCACTCTCCTCTTTCACTTTCATCAAGCGGCTCTTCAGTTCTTCGCTTTCTGCCATAAGGGTATTGTCATCTGCATATTTTTGTTAATCTCAGGGTTGATTTCCCTTAGGATTGTCTGGTTGGATTTCCTTGCTGTCCAAAGGACTCTCGAGAGTCTTACCCAGCACCCACAAATCGAAACCGTCGATTCTTCTGGCTCTCAGTCACCGTCCGCAGTGATTTTGGAGCACAAGAAAAAAAAAAAATCTGCCACGGTTTCCACTTTTCCCCCATCTATTTGCCATGAAGTGATGGGGCCAGATGCCACGATCTTAGTTTTTTTTTGAAAGCTGAGTTTTAAGCCAGTTTTGTCACTATCCTCTTTCATCCTCATCAGGAGGCTCTTTAGTTCCTCTTTGCTTTCTGCCATCAGGGTGCTATCATCTGCATATCTGAGGTTGTTGAAGTTTCTCTGGGCAATCTTGACTCCATCTTGTGAGGCATCCAGCCTGGCACTTTGCATGATGTACCTGCATATAAGTTAAATAAGCAGGGCGGCAATATTTTACAGCCTTGACTTACTCCTTTCCCAATTTTGAACTTTATTGTACCTAGCTATAATAAATACGACCTTAGTATATCTTTTGCAAGGAAAATAACTTGATATGATGAAAGCTTAAAGTACATGTAAATGGGATAAGAGCTTTGGGTAAGCTCTTTAAAAAAAATTATATTTTAGAGATGTCTACTTCAAATGATCTTTCCAGATATTTGGTGAAGTCCTAGAGTTGTGCTGATTTAACTGATGGAAGTAAATTAATTAACTAGGTAGTTTCAAAAAACTAAGATACTGAGACATCAATTACTAAATAAACTAAGGTCTTTAGGAATACTAACAAAAAACGTGTGAACTAAACGTAAGTGAAATTCTCAATGAGTGAAACTGAATTCTGAAGAATAGAAGTTCACGGCCAGTCGCGACGCTTAATGCGTTTTACTAGACACACACACAATACTGCCTCACAAAGACAACTGGACTTGAAAGGAACCGGTTTCCCCTGGACTGCGAAATGTTCTGTTCTCCCCATGGAACGCGGTTATTTGGAAAAAGGCGCACAGGCTTCAGCCGACCGCCAGACCGGTGCTGGGCAGGACAAAAGGCAGGCAGGCAGCAGCCGAGCGCGCCGGGTCCCAACACGCAGAGGCTGGGAGAACAGGAGCGGGAGGCGGACGTCACTTCCCCCAGAGGGCGCCCGCCGGCGGGTCGGCCGGGCCGGACGGCGTGGGAGGACGGAGGCGGGGAGTAGGGCGGGGCGTGGGCTGGAGGGAAGCGCGGGTTCCCGTTGGCGTCACGGACGGGGGCGTGTCGTATGTAGATATCTGAGCGCAGGGGCTGCTGGTCCGTGATGTGGTGCTTAAAGACCATCTGGTCTCCCGTGGCGTGGGAGAGAATCCAGGCCTTTTTTCTTGAAAGTGCGTGGATGCGCTGTGTGGAAGGTCGAAGGCGGCTCGGGGATGCGTGGAGTAAAGTGAGCGCGTGTGTAAAGTGGAGGGCGTATGAGGTTGAGGTGGGGCGGCAGGCTGGCAACTCATACTTACCTGGCAGGGGAGATACCATGATCACGAAGGTGGTTTTCCCAGGGCGAGGCTTATCCATTGCACTCCGGATGTGCTGACCCCTGCGATTTCCCCAAATGTGGGAAACTCGACTGCATAATTTGTGGTAGTGGGGGACTGCGTTCGCGCTTTCCCCTGGTTTTTCTGGGTATTGAAAGATAGACTTAGAGGTAGACCTCGTTAGGAAGATTGACTGCGCGTAGTCGGCTTGCCTGCGTTCTAGAGAGGAACGCTCATGGAAACATTGCTGGCTTTTTGTGTGGATCGAGTTCCCAGTAAGGTGCGGGAGACTGGGTGCTGAAGTACGAGGATCGTTTTTCATCCGTAGAGAAACGGGCGCCTGTTTCCGGCTTTGTAGGAACGGGAGCCTGCTAGGGGAGTAGCGTGGGTGCGGACTTCCAATGTACGTTTACTGTCGACTTCGTGGCAGGCTCGCTCATGAACGCTCTGTGGAGCTCCTCGTGAAGTGTTTGTGCGTGGGGGAAGGCTGGCCTGAGGCGCAGGATACAACCAGAGCGGCCCTTCTCTGGGCCAAACACACGAAGTCGGATGAGAAGTCAGGCGGCGCCACGTGACCAACTTCTCGTCTGCCTGTCTTGTCTTGTGACAGGCTGCAACTAGCCGTTATCCCAGCAGTGTCCTGCTTTCAGAGGCTTCGTTTTTTGCGTGCTCGGCTGCCTTGCGTGTAATAAACGCCTTAGTCATGGCTGGAGACAAGGCTTAGATACCATCCCACTCACCCCTTCCCACCCCAAGCGGCCTCTTCGTATTTCTGGATCCAGTTCTCTCTTCACCCGCGCCTTTTCTCTTTAGGCCTTCTCTTGTTACCTTCCCAGTCAGAAAACAGTACCCCTGTTTCAGCCTCGAATGTGCACCTGAATGCTTAAGTAGTCTGGCAAACTAGGCAACCTCCTTAACATCCCTTCTCCTTAAATGGCAGTAGAAATCGTACCTAACGTGTTCTTTTGTTTTGTTTTGTTTTGTTTTCTTTCGGTCAAAAGTAGTTTTCCTTTTCTTCCTATCTGAAAACATTGAACTACAGTTTGGAAGAAAACCCCAGGCCGAGTTGTCGGCAGTTTTGTGGGCTATTTGCCAACCCCTTTCTCAGGATGTGTTGTGCTCCCTTCTGATTCACAAAGTCCTCCTGGCAGATAGAAACCACTGGGCCAAACAGAAAAGGCAGGACCATGGCGGGAAGGACTGTCCTCCCCCTCGTGGCTGCCTCGGGGGCGGCACTCTCAGCCCCAAGAAGCCTCTGAGATCGGAGGAGGTGCTGGGAGTGAGGTGATGCTTGAGGGTAGGGCCAAAGAAAACTAACCAGAAAGCACGCAGGATGCGGATCGAGGATCTAGGTCATTGAAAGTGAAAGTAGAACATCCTATCCTGTCTCCCCAACAGCGGGAGATTTCCTTGCTCAAATATGAAACATCTGCAACAAGACCAAGGTTAATTTTTAGTGGCTTACTGATGAGAAAACCGGTTTTTGGAGTTTTTAACAGATTCCCTCACCCTCAAGGTTGTCCACGCTGTTAGGCTCTGGACCGCTGATGGAGGAGTTTCTGACCAAAAGAAGCCGATCAGTAAGCAATACCGTGACGAGGACCGGCTTGAATATTGGTTTCCAGGACTGTCAGACACACCGAGGTTATTAGGAAGACGTCGGGGGTGGGTCTGCGGTTAGGAACGCAGCTTCTGGGGGGTGCGGGGTGGGGCCTCCTTTTCAGTCTTGTTGCCACCACTGGCCTTCCGGTTTGGCCTTGGGCCGGCTCCCATTTGCCAGGCCAATTTTGCAAGTGTCCTATGAAAGTGATAATCATAAAGTACTTCATAAAGTTGTTGTGTAGATTAAATGGGATAACCAAAAATACACCTGTGGCTTATAGTACGCATGTCCTGATAGGAAACAATCAAAGATGAGCTTGTAACTCTTCAATAAATTGTCTTTGTGAATGTAACATCCATTCACAAAGTAAATTCGTATTAAAGAATTTTTTTTAAATGTAAATGGAATTTACAAAGGATAAGCCCACGAAAGGGACTTGCTTATATAGCAGCTTTGTTCATAATAGTCCCCAAATTGAAAACATTTCAAATGTCCATCCTGTGATGAATAGATATATATGATTGTGACATATTCATTCAAAGGACTACTACTCCTCGCTAAAGTGGTACAAATACCTGATACATGGCAACAGCATGGATTACTCTCAAACGCACCGTGCTGAGTGAGGGAAAAAGTACATGCTCTGTGGTTCCATTTATGTGAATTTCGAGAACTGAGAAATTGATCCACAGAGACAGGAACTAGAGCACTGATTACCTGGGTCGGGGAGCGGTAGGGGGATTGACTGCAAAGGGGCACAGAGGACAGTCTGGAGTACTGGAGACATTCTTTTTCCTTGAACAGGATAGTGGTTCTGTGGGTACTACCGGTCGTTTGTTTGTCAAAAGTCATCAAACCTGAAATGGATGTGTTGTATTATTTTCAAATTATACCTTAAGAAATCTGATCTTTAGAAGTAATGAGAAGAATCATTCCAAAATGTAATGTCTTCATTAAATTATTATTGTTATTAGCCTTAGGGAATCCTTTCAGAAAAGCATCTCTCGTGTAAACAATTTGATTGAAAGTTCAACAACTTCTTCATTTTTCTTTATTTTTCTTCCATTAAATTTATGCACTATTAAGTCGAATGCTTAAAAATAAAAATAGAATCTATAAGAGCTCTATTTTATAAGAGTATGGTGGTGGTTTAGTCACTAAGTCGTGTCCGACTCTTGTGAGCCCATGGACTGTAGCCTGCCAGGCTCCTCCGTCCATGGGATTCTCCAGGCAAGAATACTGGAGAGGGTTGCCATTTCCTTCTCCAGGGGATCTTCCAGAGCCAGGAATCAAACCCGGGTGTCCTGCATTGCAGGCAGATTCTTTACCAACTGAGCTACAATATATTTCTTTCCTCTCTGTTGATATACCGAAATGACTCCATCAATATGTAACTACCTTAACAGAAGTTATTTTTGAATTTAACATGTCTCAAAATTGTACATATTTGTGTTTTCTGCATCATTTGAATGTTATAAACTAAGCATATATATGTTTCGCCAAAACTTAGAATAACAGTAGTTAATTCCGGGGGTTGGGACTACAGGTGGCAGCTTATTTTCTTACATATATATATATATATTTAGACAGAGTGCCTGAAGAACTGTGGGCGGAGGTTCGTAACAATGTACAGGAGGCAGTGATCAAAACCATCGCCAAGAAAAAGAAATGCAAAAAGGCAAAATGGCTGTCTGAGGAGGCCTTACAAATAGCTGAGAAAAGAAAGGAAGCAAAAGACAAACGAGAAAAGGAAAGATATACCCATCTGAATGCAGAGTTCCAAAGAATAGCAAGGAGAGATAAGAAAGCCTTCCTCAGTGAACAATGCAAAGAAATAGAGGAAAACAATAGAATGGGAAAGACTAGAGATCTCTGCAAGAAAATTAGAGCTACGAAGGGAACATTTCATGCAAAGATGGACACAATAAAGGACAGAAACGGTATGGACCTAACAGAAGCAGAAGATATTAAGAAGAGGTGGCAAGAATACACAGAAGAACTATACAAAAGAGATCTTCATGACCCACATAACCATGATGGTGTGATCACTGACCTAGAGCCGGACATCCTGGAGCGTGAAGTCAAGTGGGCCTTAGGGAGCATCACTCCGAACAAAGCTAGTGGAGGTGATGGAATTCCAGCTGAGCTATTTCAAATCCTAAAAGGTGATGCTGTGAAAGTGCTACACTCATTATGCCGGCAAATTTGGAAAACTCAGCACTGGCCAACAAAGGTCTGTCTAGTCAAAGCTATGGTTTTTCCAGTAGTCGCATGTGGATGTGAGAGTTGAACCATAAAGAGAGCAGAGCGCCGAAGAATTGAACCTTTTGAACTGTGGTGTTGGAGAAGACTCTTGAGAGTCCCTGGGACTGCAAGGAGACCCAACCAGTCCATCGTAAAGGAAATCAGCCCCAAATATTCATTGGAAGGACTAATGCTGAAGCTGAAGCTCCAATACTTTGGCCACCTGTTGCGAAGAACTGACACACTGGAGAAGCCCCTGACGCTGGGAAAGATTGAGGGCGGGAGGGAAGGGGACGGCAGAGGACGAGATGGTTGGATGGCGTCACCGGCTGGATGGACTTGAGTTTGAGCAGGCTCCGGGAGTTGGTGATGGACAGGGAAGCCTGGCGTGCTGCAGCCCATGGGGTCGCAAAGAGTTGGACACAACTGAGCGACTGAACTGAATGCCTGTTACGTGACTCCTCTTGGGTGATTTTTCAAAAGAAATAGACGGTCTTAAATTTCTTGTCAAGCATTTTTACGGTTTGTGTTCCTCTTTGACTGATAGGACACCCTGTGGAGCCAGGAAGGCTGCCGTTCAAATTCCTGCTTTCAGATCCCACTCACTGACTGACTTGACAAGTTATTTAACCTTTCTATGTCTCAGGTTTCTCATATGTGAAATGAGGATGATGACCTGATGCCAGCCTTTTGAAAGGATTAAGTGAGTAAACCCATTTAAAACTTGTAGACCATGCCTGGGCACATGGCACTTTGCCTGTCTTCATTGGGTGTAAACTCTTGCATTTTGGGAGCAACACTGCATAAAGATTGGGTGTGATTTTATTTGTTACTGACACTTTTCAGTGACTATGAACCTTCCTAGAGAGACGAAAGCAGTGACCTCCTGGGCTGAGAGGATCTGCCAGTTTGTTTACTAGCTCTTGTGATCAGCCCATCAAAGGGGGAATAATGGTCCAATTGCTTGCTTCGAGAATGCCCCCCCCCCCCAATTTTTTCTTTTTTTCTTTTTTTACATTTTTACAGTGGAAAACATTCCTACACATGACACTAGACCCAGAATTTTTAAAGCTTGGTACATATAATTACATAAAAATTTAAGTTGGACACACAAGCGGTGAGTTTTACTCATACAATATATGTGTATACATTAGATGCAGTAATATATGTACATATATATAGTATATATATATATAGTCAGTTACATATGCCCCAAAACTTGTTATGGGAGAAAGTGGACCCTGATCCCATCCCACGTTTCTTTTTTTCCACGAATAAACACTTTCAGGTCAGGTAACCAACTGTTTGGCTATTTATCTCCTTATCTCTAAATAAATATTGACGCTGGATTTTCCAGTTTCCCATCCCAGGCCCTGCAGACCGGCCTGCAAAGGGGGAAAGTGGAGTGTGTGCGTTTCCCTGCCCGCCAGTCATCCCCAAGGCAGCCGCCAGGACTTCCACTCACCTGCGGACTGGCAGAGCCCACCTCACCGCTCCGGACGGAACCCGCGAAGGAAACTTGGCCAGGACAAATGCCAGGCCAGCAGCTTTGCAATTTAGGGTGAAGCGGGTTCCCGGACACGTCAGTAAAGAGTGGGAACTGCTCCAGAATGAGGCGCTCGCTGTGGTCGCCCCAAGCCAGCGACCGTCCCCACCGCGGCACCCGCCCGCTCCTCTCCCTTCCAGTCCTTTTCTCCCTTCGGGCTCATCCTCTGTTCTCTCCTGCCCTTGCCCTTCCTCGGATCTTTTCGCCGGCCTCACACCTTTCTTTTCGCGGCCTCCAAAGACAGCTGCGTCATTGAGTCCTTTGTAACCGCTGAAAGATCCAAAATACAAGCGTCAGAAAGATGCTCCTTAGCACCGCGAAGGGAGCATTTTAACTAGCTTTTCAAGTCCATCACGGGCCTCATCCAAATTTTTCTCCCGAGCAGTGGAGGACACAAGTGGGGTGTCCACCCCACGCTCACGTCGTGGGGTGTCTTCTCGGTGGAGCAGAGTCTCGGCAGGACGAAGGGGGCCCGGCCGGGGGTGCGGACTCCGAGCGGCCCGTCTCCCCTTCGGCCCCGCAGCAGCCTGGCCGGGCGGCCGTGGGCCAGGGACCTGGGGTCTCCTCAGACGCCGGAATCCGCGGCCCGCGCTCCTCTTTCGGGCTGAGCTTGGGACCAAAGGACGCGATTTCCAGAAGTCAAGGCTCAAACCTTGGCCGAACAGCGGCTTTGCGTGCCCAGCGGAGACTTCGGAGCGAGAAACTCTGAATAAAATCATAATAAACTGGGACAAGATCAATTAATATCCGGAATAATAGCGAACCTGAATAAAGCATAGTTCATCCCAGTCAGGTCTGGAACCCTGGACCTGCCGTCCTGGTCCAGGCTGCCATCCTGGCTGATCAGCGACATCGCAGCCCCTCCCCGCCACCATTTACGCACCGGGACAACCGTGCGGTTACAAGGGGTGCGGTGCGAAGCCCCCTCGAGGGGCAGGAGTCGGTGGGCGCAGCCTCTGCCTTTTACCCGCCGAGACCCAGGGGACCCGACGAGGGGGCTGCGCTCGACGAGGGGGCGTCGCTGCGCCCCTGGCCGGGAGGTGGAGGGCAGGGGAGGCGCCGGCCCTCCGACGGCCAGGGATGGGCAGAGCCGTCCGGGCCCGGCGAGGACGCCCCCGGTCCCGTTCGGTCCCACACCTGTCCGCCGTGCCCGTGTGAGCCACGCCGCTGGGGGTCGCGGGAGCCGGAAAGCAGGGGAGTAAAACGTGTCCTTCTTGAAATTAAACAGAAAGGTCCCACCGAGATTTGAACTCGGATCGCTGGATTCAGAGTCCAGAGTGCTCACCATTACACCATGGAACCCCTTTTGAAAGCCAACTTCCTTCCATCGCCAGAGAACGGTACCCACTTCTTTAGGCTCCATACGTCCCACCCATAATCTCAGGGCAGTTCTTCCAAGGACCCGACAAGATCTGAGTACGGATGACCCGCTTTGATGTTCAGCCCTCTCTGGTTTCTCTCTGCTCCTCTCCTTTGACTGACATCTCTCAGTTCACAGCGCACCTCAGAAAATGAAGTAAACTTTCCACTCTGGGTTTCCGGTCAGGGAAGGGCCCCCGTAAGTCACCGTCATCAACCGCATATTCTGCCTCGGTTTGCCAGTGTCCCATGCTGAGGTAAAATTTCTGCAAATAAGAGTGTTATTTTCCTTTCCTTTGCCTTCACCCTTTCCCCAGAGCCCAGAGAGGGCAGATGATCATCAGGGCAGGAGGTGGGATCTCCTGGGTCCCTTGGATTTCCTGTAGCACCGATTACACTCCAAAGCCACCACCACCACCACCTCTTATGTGTAACATATAAAGTGTGTGGAGTGGGAATGGAGGCAGGAGAACTCTCCTTTTCTTCTCCATACAGTTCTGATTGGGGGGGGGGGGCGGTAAGTGTTTCTCCCCAAGTTTGTCAGGTTTACAGTGTAAGGAAAGATGAACATTTACACAAAACCCTCAGACAGACCAGGCCGAAAGCACCTGGGGGTGGCTCAAGATCAGCCACATGTCGTGGAGCCCACGGGGCAGGGCTCTGACACGCAGGCAGCCACAGACTCTTGTCAGAGCTTTTTGGAATGAAACGTCAGTTTCATTCCAATTTCTTAACATATCCAGAAACTGCACAGTTTAACAAAGAAGTGTGCACACCTATTTAGAAGGTATGTATCCAAGTTGTCTTACAGTGTAGACAGTTTTTATGTACACAAAATACCACCACACTAAATATTCACATGTATAATAAGTATAAGTCCACCTGATGTCTCCAAGTAATAATCTTTACTTCTTCATCCTATCGCAAAGCCATTTCTTCCCTCATCCAGTACACAGCACTGAAAAAAACAGCATCTGAAGAAGAGAGCTGCAGCCCAAAGAAAGGAGTCGGAAAGGTGGCCAGTGTTGCCTGGAGACACGTGGTTTGTTCCCAGAGGCTGGACAGAGGTTGACACAGGAGGAAGGAGGCAAAGGGGAGGCGCCTCTTAGGAGGAGGAAGTTCGCATGCAGCCCCGGGATGAAAAGATGAAACTTCCTTTTGGAAAAGCAAGAAGCTGAGGGGTAACAAACACCACCAAGTGCCCCTCCAGGAGCCCTTGGAGGTCGGTCAAAGTTTACGAGTGCAAGGATCAGTAATGGTCTCTGGCTGACATAGGAAGAGAAGAAATGCACAGAAAGTATGTTGGCAGATCACAGAATGGCCAGGAAACCTAGAGAACCAGGCTCTCACAAGGGGCAGGGAGGAAAACCAAATGAGGTTAGCACTGCAACGGGTGGAGAGACCGTCTCTGACGGACGAAAGCCTGGGTGTTGGATCTGAGAGTCAAGGAGCCTGTGGGGATGTATGTGGTGGGAGCTGCCTGTGCTGGGGGCCAGTGAACAGAACTGCCCTGGGGAGGTAACTCCGCCTCCTCCCCCCTGCCCTCCACTGCCCTTTCCCTCTCGCTGGTCCTCCCACTCTATCTGCCTCCCTTTGTAGGGCTCCATCCACCTCGCTCTCATCTCCCCTTCTTCCTGGCTCTCTTTCTCCTCATCCCCCCTTTGCAGCCCCTTCCCCTCCCATTCCACCCTGTCTTTCTGGACCTTCTCCTTCTGTCGCTAGTGCTCCTCCACCACCTCCGGTTTCCACGGTTAGGAGGAAGATGCGGGAATATTTCCCACCATGCCAGGAAGCACCAGTACCTTGCTCTCTGGGCAGGACGCTCTGAGGGTCTCTGGGAGACTGAGTGAGGAGGCCCTCAAGTTGTTCTCGGCGAGGGGACACAAGAGCGACCGCCACCAGATCCCTGCCCTCCCGGAGCTCCCCTGAAACCAAAGAAGGCAGCGGGAGGACCCCACCGGTCCCAGAGGCCTCTCCAAAGGGTGCACAAAGGCCCGTTTTCCCCACCGCTCTGTGCTCTTCCCACTTCCTCCAACCTGCACTTGGGTCCCCGTCTAGCAAGCAGAGAACTGGCGATGAAGAGGGTGGCCTGGCCACAGTCGAGCAAACCGCAAGAGCAATCAGTTTACAGAAATTTCTAGAGGCAGAAAGCTACTTTCAGGGGAAATAAACAAGGACAGTGGTTGTCAAAAGATTCAGAGGATTGTGATGACAGTATTTATGATTTTGCTGCCTATAGCATTATTGATCCAGTAGTTTCTAAACCCAGGCACATCTGACAAGAGCAGAATGAAGAAGAATGCTCCTATTGCTCCCATTTTGCACAAGAAAGTAGGGAGATACCCAAAGTTTTCTTTATTTGTTCAAGGCCACCCAGGGCAGAACCATTTTTACAACCCAGAGCTTGTGCTCCTGAGCACAGATTCGTCGGGTCTGTCTTCTCAGATGTGGCCCTGTCAACATTTCACAGTTGGAGTGTTGGGAAGAAGAGCAAGAAGAAGAGGGAAGGCAAGAGAAGGAGCAGGGACGGGTGGAAGCACAAATTCTATGATTCTCCCCTCCCTGGCCTTCCTCTCTCAGCTTTCCCCTCCCTTCGAACTTTTCGCTCTTGGGAAACTTTTCGGTATTTCCGTTCTCAGGGGTCTTGATGGGGCAAGGGCTAAAGACGAGAATCTATTCATCCAAGTCCTAGAGCGTCCCGCTGAGTGCCAGTCCCTGTCCTGGGCGTGCGGACACAGGGCGACCATCCCCACGACCTCTGCCCTGGTGGAAATCGCCTGGTGGACACAGGGAACCTAAGCACAACCTCGGCCCGGAGGCCTTTGCCAGGGTGGGCAAACTCTCATTCATTGGGTGTAGGCGAGGAAACAGGAAGGGCCATCATGGGAGCCCACCGGGGGTGTTCAGCTGTCCTCGGATCTCATCCGGCTCAGGCCCGGAGGGTCCGAGCCCTGGATCCCGGGATCTCTGAGGGCGCTGGCATCTGTGGCGGGTAGGGGCAAGGACGTGGCAGCGTATCCCTGGGGGCAGGGCACTTCCCCCGGGAATGAGTGAGTGTCTACTCCATACAGAGTCCAGAAAAGGCCCGTGCTGCTGTCTCTGTGGCGCAATCGGTTAGCGCGTTCGGCTGTTAACCGAAAGGTTGGTGGTTCGAGCCCACCCAGGGACGGTGGGGGTGAGATTTTAGAGAACACCAAAGAGACTCCCTTTTGCCAAGGGGACACCGGAGAAGTGCTGCGGCGAGCCGGCTTGCGGAGAAAGAGCGCAGGAGTCAGGCGCAGAGGAGGGCGGGTCCCGGGTGGACTGGGAGCGGCCGTCATTCCTGAGAGCCCGGAGCGCTGACCGCCGGCTCCGTGGAAAGGGCCACCGAGGCGCGGGTCCGCAGCGCGGGAGGGGCGGCGTCCACACCGCTGGGCTGCGGGGTCTCCTGGGCCTCGGGCGCACCCCCAACCCCCTGCGGCTTCCGGGAGCTGGGGAGTCGGCGGGGGGCGACCCCTGCGATGGGGTGCGGAGCTGAGGGTCTGACGACTCTGCGTTGGGTGCGGGACCCCGAAGGCAGCCTGTGGGGGCCCGAGGGTCCTCACTTGAGGGGAGATGAGGAACGTAAAGCAGGGCCCTCGGGAGCCGCCGTCTCCGTGCCTGAGAGAGCTTGGGGCTTCAAGGTTCCTGTTTGAGTGTTAGAAATTGGTGGTCTAGATACCGATGGCGGGACCTCGGCTTTTCATGGATACAGTGTTAGGCCGTAGCGGGTATCCTGTTTCCGTAGTGTAGTGGTTATCACGTTCGCCTCACACGCGAAAGGTCCCCGGTTCGAAACCGGGCGGAAACAGCCTGCTTATTTTCTTCCAACCCCGCCGCCCGCCCCCCACGCTGCCCCGCCGAGAAGTGCATTCTGATTGGCAAAACCAAAAGGTTCCAAAGGCTCCGGGTGAAGCAGACCACCGCAGCTGTAGGAGGAGTTGGTGACCACCTGGAAGTCTACTCTGCACTAGGAAGCAGCCCTCCTTTCTCTGCTCCGAGTCCCTGTGAGTCCAGGCCCAGTTCATCCCGGGGGGTGGGGCGGGGAAGGACAAGGCTGACTTCGAGTCACCTTTCCGTCCGGAAACCCCCTCGGCTCCCTATCCGGCGCCTGGGTCTCTTCCACGTGTTCACAGATTGTCTCTGAACACCATGGAGTTCACTCCCGTGACGCCCACTTGCTTTCCCCCACCTCGGAACACCTGAGGAGCAGTTTTGTCTCCCTGGTAGAAGAAGAGAGACAGCACCCAGGTCTCACCGTGGACTCCAGCCAAACACACGGGCGTGAAGAATTTAAAGCTCCGCGAACTCAGCCGGTCGCGGAGGGAAAGGAACCCGTACCCGTGCGGTCGTCAGGAGAGGCCCCGAGGCCAGGTCAGAGATCTGGAGGTAGACGGATCTGCTCATCACCCGCTGAAAGCCAAGCCAGCGCCTGACTCGAGGGAAAACCGAGGTTCACAAAGAGAGCATGACCTGGGCTCGGCAGCACACAGCGCTAGAGTTGGACCAGGAAGAAGGGACCCAACAGGATAGTTTGTGACCTGGTCTCAGAACGAGAAGCGTCGCCCAGGAACGGGCATTTGAAGGGCGATGAGCAGCGGGTCAAGGGCTGGGAGCCTTGCACAGCCGCATACAGCCATAGTGGCGCTGGGAGATTTCCTTTCCTGTTCTCTGCATCTCTGGTTTCATCTTTCCACTCTCAATTATCTCCTGGACAGCCAAGGCGGTGTTTCCGAACGGTTCCCTGGTGGTCTAGTGGCTAGGATTCGGCGCTTTCACCGCCGCGGCCCGGGTTCGATTCCCGGTCAGGGAAAGCTCTTTTCTTCTCCATTCCTCGGAGTCTTCCTGCCCAGATCAGATTTGTCTTTTACTTCAAGGTCCAATGCAGAAGAGCGTCTGCACAGAGTCCCGAATGCCAGTGAGTCCCGGCCTCAGGGTCCTTGACATCCGGCAGGCTGGAGGAGACTCCCCGTGTGCAGTGAACAGCCTGGGCTGCCCAGCTCTCCTCTCCACTCTTTTCTCTCTGCTTGATAGAAACCCAGAGCCTTCCTTACAGAGTTTTCATCCAAAGAGAATCAGGGACTCGAGTTCCAAAGATTCATTCAAAACCAAACCCCAAACCCTCCAAAACATACATCCAAGTTACCGGAATAGTAACATCGTGTATTCTGGACTCAACTGCACAGTTCACGTTGTCCCACGTTTGCTTTCTCACTCTCTCCATGGAAACCTGAAATCCATTCTCTTTAGGATGCAGAGAAGCTTCAGGGGGAATCTGGTTCGGTTCTCCAGGACGTGCAGGCCAGGCACGCTCTGCGCTTGTAGGAATCCCCCACCCCCAGGACCCTGTGCTATCCAGACTCCTCCGGGTCGTCTTGGTGGACAGTGGGGTCTTGGGTCAGCCTGAGCGCTAGAACCACCTCCCTCGGGAAGACCCATGGGGAAGTGCAGCTGCCCCCTTGGCTCTTGCCTGGCTCTCTGTGTGCCCCAGATCGCAAAGGGGAAGCCTTCTTTCCTGTGGTGTGAGGATGAGTGGACGGGGTGGGAAATGCATCAAAGGGAGGGGGAGTATTCTCAAGAGCTTTCCGGAATTGTCTGCCCTAGGATAATGGTGTTTTGTGTAGTCTTCTCCTGGCCTTGACCCAGTCTCAGGTCCAATGTGATTTCACCGTTCTCATCTTTGCGTTTTCCCGAGGCTTTGGAACTGGCACCGTTTCTCGGCGGAGCAGGAGGCACTCTTTGTCTCCAGCACAAAGAGTGGAGGGACGCGGTGTGGTGCTGTCTCTGTGGCGCAATGGGTTAGCGCGTTCGGCTGTTAACCGGAAGGTTGGTGGTTCGAGCCCACCCAGGGACGGGCGGTGGAGGTTTTAGAACCCATTCAAGGTGTTCCGTGCCGACGACCATTCAAGCGGTTCCACACAAAAAAAATCTGCTCTCCTGCACTCGGGGGTCCTAGTCACCTCCGGACTGCTGCCGGTCTGGGCCACCTCACCTTTCCAGCCCTATACTCTGAAAGTGCAAGTGTATTCCTGTTCACTCACATTCGCCTGATGCAGGACCTCCTGACAGAGATCAAGGAAGCCAGTTTCGGGTGCGGTCAAGCCTTTATTATGCCAAGTACCTAGACTTAGACAGGTCTAAGTGCCCCAAGTGTTCTGTGCCCCAGGGTTTTCACCTGTGAAAGGAGGCCAGCACTTAGCAATTGTTCTGTCAGTAGTGTTATCAGTGAACCCACCATCAGCAGCAGCCTCTGCATTATTTTTTTAGAAAGGCATTTCCTACATGGTTCATGTATTATTTGCTTTCATGGTGTGATGATGACACATATGCGGCAACCATCATTATTGTACTCACACTTCTGACCATTTGTGCAGGTATTTATTTCCACAGTGTAGAAGCCTGGAAGTGCAATTGCTACCTTTAGTGTTTATATGCTTCTTAAGTTGGTAAATCCTGCAAGTTTGCCTTCCACAGAAGTGGGACTGAATCGTATTTCAAATTATTTTCCGGTCGTTCGGTGTCTCCTTCTTCGATTACTCTGGCAGCACAACAATCTTTGTGTACATCTCCCTATGATCCTCCTAACTAACAGAGGGAGCCGTGGCCACCCGACCCAACCACGGGGAGAGACAACAGGGGGACGCTGAGGCGTTACACAGAGATACTCTATCGCTTATGGTGGAGAGTTAGTCACTGAACATTTTTAAAGCCCTCCAGTAACTGTCCATTGTTTTGTCTGGTGACCTGGTCAACCGGGTCCAGAGAAGACGGCCAGGGTGACCTCTTTCTGCCGAGCAACTTATCCAGAGAGAAAAATCTCACTGATCCCAGAGGCTTTTCCCTTCTCTCCTTTCTTCTTTTATTTACAAACTTTGGTCACACTTTTAACTTGAGGGGAAAAAAGCTGATGCCTGTCCCTCCTCCTATAAAGTGGGCGGGGGGGGGGGTTACCATGGAACACCCCCTTTACTTTATTCCTTGACAGTTTTTTGGTTTGGTTATTTTTTGGAAGAGTCGGACACGACTGAGCGACTGAACTGAACTGATAAAAATTAGCCCATCCAAGACATGTCGTGGGAGCCCCCGGAATCCTGCCCCTCACAGCTGCCTGCTTCAGACCTGGACCCTTAGAGCTATTGGCTCCTGTTTGCTCTGTTCTTCTATTCAGTCTTATGTGCAGAGACTGTGCGTTTTGACGTTTCTGTACCGTGTGGTTTGGGGACAAATATGTTAACTTATATACAGAGTACATCATGAGAAACGCTGGGCTGGAAGAAGCACAAGCTGGAATCAAGATTGCCGGGAGAAGTATCAATCACCTCAGATACGCAGATGACACCACCCTTTTGGCAGAAAGTGAAGAGGAACTAAAAAGCCTCTTGATCAAAGTGAAAGAGGAGAGTGAAAAAGTTGGCTTAAAGCTTAACATTCAGAAAACTAAGATCATGGCATCTGGTCCCATCACCTCATGGGAAATAGATGGGGAGACAGTGGAAACCGTATCAGATTTTATTTTGGGGGGCTCCAAAATCACTGCAGATGGTGACTGCAGCCGTGAAATTAAAAGACGCTTACTCCTTGGAAGGAAAGTTAGGACCAACCTAGATAGCATATTAAAAAGCAGAGACATTAATTTGCCAACAAAGCCCTATGATTTTTCCAGTGGTCATGTATGGGTGTGAGAGTTGGACTGTGAAGAAAGCTGAGCGCCGAAAAATTGACGCTTTTGAACTGTGGTGTTGGAGAAGACTCTTGAGAGTCCCTTGGACTGCCAGGAGATCCAACCAGTCCATCCTAAAGGAGATCAGTCCTGGGTGTTCATTGGAAGGACTGTTGCTGAAGATGAAACTCCAGTACTTTGGCCACCTCATGAGGAGAGTTGACTTATTGGAAAAGACCCTGATGGTGGGAGGGATTGGGGGCAGGAGGAGAAGGGGACGACAGAGGATGAGATGGCTGGATGGCATCACCGACTCGTTGGGCATGAGTTTGAGTAATCCCCGGGAGCTGGTGATGGACAGGGAGGCCTGGCGTGCTGCGATTCATAGGGTCGCAAAGAGTCGGGCACGACTGAGCGACTGAACTGAACTGAACTGAACGGATGTTCTCTCTCTGATTTGTTCATCACTGATAAGGTGGCGCTAGTGGTAAAGAGCCTGCCTGCCATTGCGGAAGAGGTCAGTTACACGGTGTTCGATCCCTGAGTCAGGAAGATCCCCTGGAGTAGGGCACGGCAACCCACTCCAGTGTTCTCGCCTGGAGAATCCCATCCAACAGAGGAGCCTGGCAGGATACCGTCCATGGGGTTGCACAGAGTTGGACTCGACTGAAGCAATTTCTCCTATCCGTGTGGGAATCTGGTCTCGTTTTAGGAAGTGAACTTCTGGGGATAATCCACATTGAGTGGTGGCTGACAGGGGTCCATTCCCTGTGAGGTAGACGATGACAGTTACTCTGGCCCACGAGGCTTTTTTCACTGCTGCTTGTCTTGATGCTTCTGGTATTCCCTGGGATGTGACACGGCAGCGGTGAGAAGTCGTCCGCTTCTCCTCTTTCCTCTGTTCGGTAAAATCCACGGGGCCCGGTCTATACTCGTCAAGCACTGCACAGGTGGCCTATCTACGGAAGGATCATCTTACTATGCATCCTCCCCTCATGAGAAACTCAAGATTAATAGACGAGATTAACACAGGAAGGACGCTGGATTTTTCGCATGGAACAGAGTGTTTCTTTCACTGGTATGTGAAAGTTTCTAAATAGCTGAAAACATTCAACGAGTGAGGTAAGGATTGTTGAAATCAGACTACAGAATGCAGAGGAAAAGACACTGATATCTTTGCAAGGAAGCAATGAAGTCAGCAACGTCAGCACTTCTGACAACCCTGCAAATCAAGATCGAGTCCTTCCAGAACTGTAAGCAAGTTCAGCCCTCAAGAAAAAGGAAGGACTAGCAATGACATCAAGCACAGTTTTATACACTGGGGACTCATAAGTGTAGGACAGAATTCCTATTTTCCTCAGTGAGATTCCTCCAATATCGCTTAAGTATATTTCATCTTGTTTCCCACACTGGCAAGTGTTGTTAATATACATCGTTGACTCTGCTTTTTCACCTTCCGTAAGGCTCACTAATTTTTTTTTTTTTTTAGGCTTACTAATTTTTTAAAAAATGTATTAATTTTATTTATTTTTGGCTGCCCTGTATTCGTTGCTTTGTGTGGGTTCTCTCTAGCTGGAGTGTGCAGGCATCTCGTTGCGGTGGCGTCTCCTGTTTCAGAGCACAGTCTAGCTGCGTGGGCTTCAGTAGCGGCGGCTCACAGGCTCGGTAGCGGTGGCTCGAGGGCTTAGTTGCTCTGCGGCACGTGGAATCTTCCCAGACGAGGGATCGGACCTGTTTCCCCTCCACTGGCAGGCAGGTTCCTATGCAGTGTACCCCCAGGGAAGTCAAGCAAGGCCCACTGCTTGGATGTATTTTTATCCCCCGTTTAAATATATTTTCTCAGAAACAAGTCAATAGACTTCCTCTCACTCTGGGGAGAACAGACAAGTTAGGCCTCTCAAAATTTAAAGGTGTCACTTCTCTTAAGGAAGGTAATAATCAGTTCCATAAATGTAAAATTTAAAAATGAAGAATTTCTGGGGAAAACACTCTACTGTTTATGCTTCCATGTGGTATTTATATAAGGAAAATTTTGTTGCTAAATTTGTGACAAGGAAAAAAAAGATTTAACTGTAGATTGAGTAAATGGTCTTGATTACTTGGAACAGCATCCATGAAGGAATGAAATTGATAACAGAGTGTTCTTAATACTTTTAAACAATTTAAATAATGTACATAATGGCCTTCAAAATGTTTATTCATGTTTTTTTTTTTCTTCATGGAAGCGACTCAGAAAAATGACATTGTTTTTCTCCTTTTGGTCTAACACCAGCTCTATGTGTATTTTCAGATTATCTTATAAAGGTGTAGAAAATAATGATGGTATAATACATTCATATTTAAGTCTTGGGTTTATTTAGGTTGAAAATCTGAATTACATTGGACTCCCTAAGTTTCCTATATTGGTTGTACTGCTCAGATAAGCCAACATAGCCAATGAGTATTGAAACTTCTAAAAATTTAAATCTATGTCTTGAGGTATGTTGAATATACTAGTATCTTTAAAGGGGAATGAATCGTTACAACTCTAGACACCAGCAGACTCAGTCATTCCCCCTACAATATTTGGCATATATGTTTAGGTGTCCTGTAATATGTGATTCCATATATACCAATATATGATTTCAACATTCTCGTGTTCCAGCATGTGTCTGCTTAAATGACAGATTCATGATCTATAGTTAACTTTAATCCTTTGACTATATTAAATTGATTTAGTGAATGAATCGTCTTTCGTTGCCTGCAAGTTTGTTCTCTCTTTGTCCTTCCCGTTTGCCCTAATTTCCTGGTAGACTGGCTGACAGCAGAAATACCGCTTTAGTTGGGGAATGCTGTTGTTGTTGTTCACAAACTGGTCCATATCTTGTTCGTGTGTGGCCGATGCTGGGCATATTACTACGTTGTTCCCTTGACGAAAGCTCGGTGCAATGCTTTGTTGTTTTTAGTGCTCTGACATTTCAGGATCATAACCTTAATGCTGTGTGCTGCACAGCTTCTCACACTTTCTCGAAGCGTCACCTCATTTCTTATTAGGCATCCATTTTTTTTGCGTGGCACTTGCTTTCTATCATAGCAACTACCAAAATCCAGTTTTTCAGAGATATGATATCATAGTAAAGAGTGTAAAATAGTCTAATGTTGGCAAATTTTACTATGTAGATGACACCTCAATAAACTTAAGAAGGAAGAGGCAAACAATACCAACATTTCACAGGACGGAGAGCACTGTAAATTCTTTTTCATTTCTAAAAGGAGCGTTAGTAAGGTCAACAAAGTCGCAGAGGAATTTGGCAGCATCAGCTAAGGGTCATACTTACACTATCATGTGCTGTGCTCCAGAAATCGTACTTTTGCGTCTGTGCTATATATTTGACCTGTGCTGTCCAATGTGACAGGTAGAAGTCACGGGTAACTACTGAACGCTTGTAGTGTTTCTAGTGTCACATGTGGTAATGATGAGATTTTTCCTAATGCAGTAATTCTCACAAAGTTTTAAAATAGATGATCATTGAAGACTTTAAATTCCAGGTGACTGGCGTAATGCTAATAATGGGAAACCTCACTAAAATTGAGTCAGGAGACCAGAAGGGGGAGCTCTCATGGATTACCACTGGAGTTCAAATACAGGAGGAATTGTCAATCATGGACCTAAACAGAAGAATCATCAATAGGAAAGAACAATCAATTATAGGCCCGGACAGTAAAAGATGTACCTTGTATGTCCTGCAAGATATCAGCAAAAAAAAAAAAAAGATATCAGCAACTCAGCCAACGAGAAGCTGTCACCACCCTGAACTTCCACTTTTTCCAGTGTCCATTGCTTCAAAAGAAGTCCTCTCAGCTTCTTTCTCTTTCTCTCTCAAAGAATGTTCCTTCTTCTCCTTTGTGTGCAATCTGCCTATGCTTTTGCCATAGTTTACTTGTCCTGCTTTGTGATCCCCCTGCTATTTCTGAATCAACCCACTTTGTTTGGGAGAAAATCCTAAAATTTTTATTTTAAAGGTCAACGCTAGCATTATTTTATTGGAATGGGCTGCCCTAGAGAAGTGTGTATTTCCTTGAAAGGTCATAAAAGAATGTTTGCATCGTACCGTTTCAGAATATCCTCAACTGGAAACAACTCAGATGCTCAGCAGTAGATGAGTAAACTGAGACATATTCTTACAAGGAACACAACAGAGACAAAGAACTACCTGAAAACTGGGGTTACATTTCAGAGACGTTCCGCTGAGTGAAAGAAGTCAGGCCCATACCCCGCCTTCCAAGAAAACAAACCCAGTTCTTCGGCGGGGTGTGTGTGTATGTGATTACGCTGAGCTCTTTCATGGAAGTCATGAGGAAGCCTTTTGTGGTCTGGTGATTTATCATACCTTAGATCTTTGGGAATGCTTCATTAGTTATTCAGGTTGGTGGACACTGGTAATCGTTTTGGAAGCGTGTACTCTTTGAACTTTACACATGTTATTCCTCATTTTGTCAAACATTTAAAACCACTTGGTTATGGCTAATGTGATGTTGATACTTCTTCTTTTCTTTTGGCCTGGACTAGGAGGCAAAGTAAATTTGAAATATTTATTGGGCTATTTAGCTTTCCTCAGACTTTTGGCTTTCCTTCACAAGTAATCAGATAGCTCATTACTTATTTATGTGTTGCTCACAATCATTCTATTAAGTTGACCTTCAAGTGTTACTCCTGTGTCAAAGAGAAAATGAAGGGTTATTTTAAGAATAATTAACTATAATAATTATATTTAAGAATCTGCCGACCAAGGCAGGGACACGGGTTTCATCTCTTGTAAGGGAATGTTCCATGTGTTGTGTGCCACACCTACTGAGCCCGCTAGCCTAGAGCCTGTGCTCTGCAGTAAGCGAGGTTACCGCAAAAGAAGCCGGAGCATTGCAACTACAGAGTAGCCCCTGCTTGCCACAACTAGAGAAACTCCTACGCGCAGCAGAGACCCAGCACAGTCAAAAATAAAAGAAATTAATTAATTACGGATGAAAAAAACAATTATGAGACAAGGAAGAGGGTGGTATATGACATTGAGAAATCCTAATGAGGAAAGTAGTTCAATCAGGCTTAGCTGTCTCAGAGGTGTCAAAGGGAGGACTCTGGCAGGTATGACACACGGAAATTTGACACATTTATTTCACTACTAAACTTTCGTGAAGTTTTGGAGCATTCACACATAGCCACAAATATTTACCTGATTAGTCATCTTCACCAGATCAACCAGTCCAGACTAGCTGTTTGATGGCTTTCAGCTTATCTATTTTTCAAGGGTTCTTAGGAGAACTGGGTTCGATTCCTGGGTGGGGAAGATCCCCTGGAGAAGGAGATGGCAAGCCCTCCAGGAGTCTGGCCTGGAGAATCTCCTGGAAAGAGGAGCCTGGCAGGCTACAATCCGTGGGGTCACAAGAGTCAGACGCGATTTAGTGACTAAACCACCACCTTAGTCTTCCTTAATCAACAGAAATTGATAAGAGGACAGACTAGAAACTCAGGTAAGGCTTCACTGGGATCCCTGCCACAGCAAAACAAGTAACAGGTTCCCTTGTTTGCCATGGGGCGGGGGGAAGGGTGGCGTGCTGGTTTCTTACACGGAATGAGGATAGGGGTCGGGGTAGGGGTCAGGCTATAGGACTGGCTCAGGTGGTTTGCCTATGTGTTTCCTGGTGGTGTGTGCAGGGGAAATTGCAGTTCCCGGCTTTTTTCTGGGTTCCCTGTTTTTGGCACCTGCTCTTCAGAGATGACAGTTGGGATTTTGGTCTTTTTGTGTCTTGTTGTCCACAATTTCCACCAACAGGCATACATGCAGTTATTTTTTGTCCCCTGTTGTTTCTTTGTATTCTGTTGCTGGAGAAGACATTTGGATCTCAAGGACACAGCAGTGAGTGGTGGCCTGAAGCAAGATCTTTGTTGCCTGTGCAAGAATTGAACCCGGGTAGCCTGTGTGAAAACCAGGAATCCTAGCCACCAGTCCATCAAGAGCTAGGGCTAGAAGCAAAGTTGGCCCGACTAGTGCCTTCACTGAAAAATGAATTTCTTAAAGCAACAAAAGCTGTAAAGACAGGTACAGAGTTTATTATTAGAGCCACAGCACAAGTCGGACAGCACACAGACACACAGTTTATTGAAGACAGAAGCAAGGCAGAGATATACACTCCGAGAGAAAGGGTGTGTGTGTCCTCCTTAATGAGAAGGAGTGCATCAGAGAGGAGATTCAAATCCCTTACGTGGGACATTTCTTCCAGGTCTTTGTTTACCTTTGGATGAGTTCTCATTTCTTTTTCCACACCTGACCTGTCCTTGGGCTGTTCCTGACATGCATGTGCATCTTTCTGCCAAGAAGGATTGTAGCGCAGAGGCCTGGTGGAGGTTACCACCACCTATTAAGGGGTAGTTCTGTCCACCTCCTTTTTAACCCAGGAAAAAGCTTTGTAAGTACGGATAGTCTGCAAAGATCTCCTTGACCTCAAAAATACGAAATAGGTGGTCTCTTTATTTTCTGTCCAGGCGGGGCTCAGCTCTTCCTTGCTCCTCCTCATAATCTTACGTTAAAGAAACTTAAAAAAAAAAAATTATTAGGTACATGGGATATTTAGTTGCAGCATGAAAACTGTTAGTTGTCCCAGATGGGATCTAGTTCCTTGACCAGGGATCCAACTCCGGCCCCAGGCATTGGGAAGTGTGGAATCTTAGCCAGTGGACAACTAGGGAAGCCCCTGTCCTTAGTCTGGAGTATCTGTCCACGGGAGACAGATTCCAGCTGCTCAGCGTGGGGCGCGTGGAATTTCTGCCTCAGTTTGTCCAGGTGCAAACATTTGCAGCAAAGCGTCCCAGGTCCTAGCCTGTCTCAATCAGACAGAGGATACAGACAGGTGTTAAAATCTGTTCAGAGTCAAAACCACACCTGAAGCTGGAAATAAAATGAATGAAAATTTTGATGAATGACACAATTTTCACGAATGGAACTGAGTTCACGGCCAGTCGCGACGCTTAATGCGTTTTACTCGACACACACACAATACTGCCTCACAAAGACAACTGGACTTGAAAGGAACCGGTTTCCCCTGGACTGCGAAATGTTCTGTTCTCCCCATGGAACGCGGTTATTTGGAAAAAGGCGCACAGGCTTCAGCCGACCGCCAGACCGGTGCTGGGCAGGACAAAAGGCAGGCAGGCAGCAGCCGAGCGCGCCGGGTCCCAACACGCAGAGGCTGGGAGAACAGGAGCGGGAGGCGGACGTCACTTCCCCCAGAGGGCGCCCGCCGGCCGGTCGGCCGGGCCGGACGGCGTGGGAGGACGGAGGCGGGGAGTAGGGCGGGGCGTGGGCTGGAGGGAAGCGCGGGTTCCCGTTGGCGTCACGGACGGGGGCGTGTCGTATGTAGATATCTGAGCGCAGGGGCTGCTGGTCCGTGATGTGGTGCTTAAAGACCATCTGGTCTCCCGTGGCGTGGGAGAGAATCCAGGCCTTTTTTCTTGAAAGTGCGTGGATGCGCTGTGTGGAAGGTCGAAGGCGGCTCGGGGATGCGTGGAGTAAAGTGAGCGTGTGTGTAAAGTGTAGGGCGTATGAGGTTGAGGTGGGGCGGCAGGCTGGCAACTCATACTTACCTGGCAGGGGAGATACCATGATCACGAAGGTGGTTTTCCCAGGGCGAGGCTTATCCATTGCACTCCGGATGTGCTGACCCCTGCGATTTCCCCAAATGTGGGAAACTCGACTGCATAATTTGTGGTAGTGGGGGACTGCGTTCGCGCTTTCCCCTGATTTTTGCATGTGTAGAAAAATAAGACAAGATTTATCTTTTAGCGGTGAACGTATATGTTGGTTGTAGCAATCAGAGGAGAAATGCTAAAATGCGTAAGTTAGACTGGCTGGCTGTTGAGTGTTCTCTACTTACGCGAAGCTCAAAGAGTTGGTACAAAGACCCGTGGCAGGGTCTGTGAAGAACGTTCTTTTAGCTTATTCGTGAAAAGTTTTTGTGTGACGGGAGGCTTCCTGGTGAGCAGGATACAACGAGAGAGACCCTTACCGGGGCCAAACACACAAAGTCGGAGGAAAAGTCAGGAGGCGCCGCGTGACGAGCTTCTCGTTTGCCCGTCTTGTGAGAGGTTGTAACTAGCCATTTTCCCAGCAGTGTCCTGCTTTCCAGAGGCTTCATGTCTTGCGTGGTTAGCTGCCTTGCTTATTACACGCCTGTCATTGCTGGAGATACTACTTAGATAGCATCCCACTCATTCCTTCGCACCCCAAGGGGCCTCTTCGTATTTCTCGATCCAGTTCTCTGTTCACCCCCGCCTTTTCTCTCAGGCTTTCTGTTGTTACCTTCCCAGCCAGAAAACAGTACCTCTTTTTCAGCCTCGAATGTGCACCTGAATGCTTAATTCAGTAGTCTGGAAAACTAGGCAACCTCCTTAACATCCTTTCTCATTAAATGGCAGTAGAAATCGTATCTTTTTTTTTTTTTTTTTCGGTCAAAAGTTGTTTTCCTTTTCTTCCTATCTGAAAATATTTACAATCTAGAAGAAAACCCCAGACCGAGTTGTCGGTAGTTTTGTGGGCTATTTGCCAACCCCTTTCTCAGGATGTGTTGTGCTCAGATTCACAAAGTCCTCCTGACAAATAGAAACCACTGGGCCAAACAGAAAAGGCAGGACCATGGCGGGAAGGACTGTCCTCCCCCTGTGGCTGCCTCCGAGACAGCACTGGTAGATCCTCTCAGCCCTAAGAAACCTCTGAGATCGGAGGAGGTGCTGGGAGTGGGCGTGGGAGTGAGGTGATGCTTAAGGGTAGGTCCAAAGAAGACTAACCAAAAAGCACACAGGATGCGGATCGAGGATCTAGGTCATTGAATGTAGAATATCCTACTCTGTCTCCCCAACAGCGGGAGATTTCATTGCTCAAATACGAAATATCTTCAGCATTACTGATTGGGGCATTGACATGGATTACCGTGATTTTGAATGATTTGTCTTGGAAACGAACAGAGATCATCCTGTCGTTTTTGAGACTGCATCCAAGTGCTGCATTTTGGACTCTTTTGTTGGCTATGATGGCTACTCCATTTCTTCTAAGGAATTCTTGCCCACAGTAGTAGATATAATGCTCATCTGAGTTAAATTTACCCATTCCAGTACATTTTAGTTCGCTGATTCCTAAAATGTTGATGTTTACTCTTGCCATCTCCTCTTTGACCACTTCCAATTTCCCTTGATTCATGGACCTAACATTCTAGGTTCCTATGCAATATTGCTCTTTACAGCATTGGACTTTTCTTCCAACATTAGTGACATCCACAACTGGGTGTTTTTGCTTTGTGACTCAAACCCAGCCAAAACCCATGGTACCTGGTCAGTTTCTTGATGTCTCCGCAGAAAGAATTCAGTCGTCTCGCAGAGAGACAAAGTGATAAGTAACAAGTAGATTTATTCAGATTCAAGAGAAGCACACTCCACAGACAGAGTGTGGGCCATTGCAGAGAAAGAATGTGGCGGCAAAGTGTGGCATGGTTAGTTTTTATCAGTTGGGTAATTTTGTATGCTAATAAGTGGGAGGGTTATTCCAACTGTTTTGGGGAAGGGGTGGAGATTTCCAGGATTTGGGCCACCACCCACTCCTTGATCTTTTAACATTGCCTTGGAACTGTCATGGCACCTCTGGGTGTGTCATTTCACTTGCTGATTGAGGATCAAGGTCTAGTCTTGTCTGCCTAGTTGGTCCCATTGATTGGTCGCATCTTGGTCCCATGATTCTAAAACTGGTTTATGTTGTGTCCTTGGGCTATGTCATTATTTCAAGTTTTGCCCTGCCCCTTTCCCTCCTGTTACAGAGGGGTCAGGCTTTAAAGTTGACTTAGGTGGTTTACCTATGAGTTTGGTGGTGTTGTGTGCCAGGGGAATGTTCAGTATTCTGCTTTTGCTCCCAGCTTTTGAACTGTGGTGTTGGAGATGACTCTTTAGAGTCCCTTGGACAGCAAGGAGATCCAACCAGTCTATCCTAAATGAAATCAGTCCTGAATATTCTTTGGAAGGACTGATGCTGAAGCTGAAGCTCCAATACTTTGGCCATTTGATGCGAAGAACTGACTCATTTGAAAGGACTCTGATGCTGGAATGATTGAAGGTGGGTAGAGAAGGGGGCAACAGAGGATGATATGGTTGAATGGCATCACCGACTCAATGGAGTAAGTCTGAGTAAGCTGAGTAAGTCTGAGTCTGAGTAAGCTCCGGGAGTTGGTGATGGACAGGGAAGCCTGCTGTGTTGCAGTCCATGGGGTTGCAAAGAGTTGGACATGACTGAGCAACTGAACTGAATTGAACTGATCCTCTTTTTGCCACCAGCTCTTCATAGATGACACTTGAATTTTTGGCCTTTTTGTATCTTGTCCATAATTTTCTCCGACTGCATACATGCAGTTGTTTTTAGTCCCTATTGTTTCTTTGCATTTTGTTGCTGGAGGATACATTTTGATCTTGAGGACACAAGCAGTGAGTGGTGGCTTGAAGCAGCGAGTGGTCGCTTGAAGCAAGATCTTTGTTCCCGGACCAGGAATTGGACCAGGGTAGCCTGTGTGAAAACCAGGAATCCTAGCCACCATTCCATCAGGAGCTAGGGCTAGAAGCATGGGTTGCTACTGAAAAATGAATTTCTCAGGGGCAAAAGCTGTAAAAGTAGGTACAAAGTTCATTATTAGAGCCACAACAGAAGTCAGAGAGCACATAGATATACAGCTTATTTAAGACAGAAGTAAGGCAGAGATGCACACTTGGAAAGGGTGTGGGTGTCCTCCTTAATGAGGAGCAGTGCATCAGAGAGGTGATTCAAATCACTTATATAGAGCATTTCTTCCAGGCCTTTGTTTACTTTTGGCCAATTATCTCATCTCTTTTTCCACACCTGACCTCTCTCGGGGCCCTTCCTGACATGCATGTGAAATTTTTTTGCTAACACGGATTGTAGCACAGAGGCCTCCTGGGAGGTTGACACCACCAATTACGGGGTGGCTCCTCCCCTCCTTTTTAATCTGGGAGGAACTTTTCTGAGCATGTGTAGTCTGTGAAGGTCTCCTGGACCTCAAGAATGCAAAATAGGTGGTCTCTATCTTCTATCCAATAAGGACTCAGCTCCTTCTTGCTCCTCCTAATATCCTTATCTTGGAGCATCTTATCTTTATACAAAATATTTATTAGGCATGAAGGATCTTTAGTTGCAGCATGTAAACTGTTAGTTGTCCCATGTGGGATGTAGTTCCTTGACCAGAGACTGAACCAGAGTATGGAGTTAATCACTGGATCACTAGGGAAGTCCCTGCTTTTAGCCTGGAGTTAACTGTCTACAGGGGATAGGTTGCACTGCTCACCCTGGGGCCCATCAAATTCCTGCCTCAGTGTGTCCAGGTCCAAACCCTGCAGCAAAGGGTCCCAGGTCCCAGCCTGTCTCAATAAGACAGAGGATACAGACAGGTGTTAAAATCTGTTCAGAGTCAAAACCACACCTGAAGCTGGAAATAAAATAAATGAAATTTTTGATGAATGACACAATTTTCACGAATGGAACTGAGTTCACGGCCAGTCGTGACGCTTAATGCGTCTTACCAGACACACACACAATACTACATCACAAAGACAACTGGATTTGAAAGGAACCGGTTTCCCTTGGACTGCTAAATGTTCTGTTCTCCCCATTGAACGCCATTATTTGAAAAAGGTGGACAGGCTTCAGCCCACCGCCAGACCGATGCTGGGCAGGACAAAAAGTTATGCAGGCAGTCGGGCGCGCGAGGCCCCAACACCCAGTGGGTGGGAGAACAGGAGCGGGAGGCGGACGTCACTTCCCCTAGAGGGCGCCCGCCTGCCGGTTGGCCTGGCCAGACAGCGTGGGAGGAGGGAGGCGGGGACTAGGGCGGGGCGTGGACTGGAGGGAAGGGCGGGTTCCCGTTTACGTCACGGATGGGGCGTGTCGTATGTAGATATCTGAGCGCAGGGGCTGCTGGTCCGTCATCTGGTGCTTAAACACGATATGGTCTCTGTGGCGTGGGAGAGAATCCAGGCCTTTTTTCTTGAAAGTGCGTGGATGCGCTGTGTGGAAGGTCGAAGAAGCCTCGGGGATGCGTGGAGTCAAGTGAGCATGTGTGTAGTGCAGGGCGTATGCGGTTGAGGCGGGATAGGCAATTGAAACTAGCAGCGCATAAGGAGAACTCGACCAGGCTACTTAGCTTATTTTCCGCCACGTTGAGTTTTATCCATCAGGGCTCGACTATGTTGATTAGTGTAACTCCTCAGAGTGTGAGAGGGAAGTTCGAGTGCCTAACTTGTGACTAGGGGCTCTTGCGTTCATGGTATCCCTTTTCGTGTGTGTGTGTGTGTGCAAAAACGCTCTGAAAGGGTGAGTTGTTTTGGCTTTGTTCATGTGTGTGCAAGTATAGCAGTTGAGAGGTATGATACAGCGGCTTGATTATTGATTGTCAGTGTATATCAGAAATTCTATGGCTATGTTGCGCCAGACTCTTTCACCGAAAGATCTATTTCAGGTTTTTCTGTTTCTTGTTACTGAATGCTTAATCTGTTTCATTACTTTCGCTATTAACCCAGTGTTTTTTTAGAACCCGATTAACTAGTCACAGTATTTTGGGGAGTGTTGGTTGTGTTCTTGTGCTGCCAGTAGTTTTTGCGTACGTATTTAGCTTTTAATGTGAAATCATTTTGTTGTGATTTGATTGATAAGTCGTGCGCGATTGTACGTTATTGCCACAAATTGTTTAAGCACTTCTTCATGTGCGCTTAACTTTACTGTTATAGCTTCCATTTTGATTACTTTCACTTTCTGTGCCACCTTAAGACTTCACACAGTTTTGAGTTGTTAAAACGTGTGTCCTGGAAGTTCCCAGGTATGTTGTATTATTAATAAAAGAAAAATTACATTGGGTTAGATTCGGCAAAGTTTTCGCTAGGATGCTGAGCCGACGCTTGCGAGGTCTTAATGGAGAAGTGAAGCCCCCCAAGAAACAGCTAGAACTTGCTTCAGTCTCTTATTGCATCCAACTTCTGAACCCTAAAAATAGGAATGTCCCTATTGCACTTTGTCAAAGAACAAAACAACTAAAGATCCACGGGCTGTGAAACAGTAGGAATAGAACTGGTGGGAGCTATAACTGTTTCCCAGCATCAGGGAGGGAATGCTCGTGGTTCCTGGCACGTTGGGCAGCTACCTGGCTCAATTATATTTTTGAAATCTTTAGGTTTTCCCAACTAGACAACTGAATGGATGTGTCGGGTTTGGTGGGATTTTAAAAGTTATGTTATGGGGGACAATGGGGCTTCCCAGGTGACTCAGTGATAAAGAACCTGCCTGCCAGTGCTTGGGTCTCGGGTTTTTTCCGATTTAGGAAGATCCCCTGAAGACCCACTCCAGTACTCTTGCCTGGAGAATCCTTCATCGACAGAGGAACCTGACTGGCTACAGTCAATGGGGTCATAAAGAGTTGAATACGACTGAGTGCATACGCGTGTGTATGCTGGTGACCTCCCATGGCCTGCCCAGGGTCCAAACCAATATGACAGCCACTTCAATTTCTGCTTTCCATATCTCAGTACCTTCCTATGGCCCAAGTTAACCCAGAACTAGGCAGGGATGGAAACTTTGGGAAATTTGCTTCCAGTTTAGTAACCTTGACACAGATCTACCAGGATCTGCTTCTTGTGGGCTTGGCATGTGTGTATGTATATAATTACATCCTTTCCTCCCTCTACCCCTCCTTCTTTTGAAACCATTCTTAACTTCCAAATAAACACAATAGCAAAAGCATGCTTACCCCAAACAATGAAAACATGCTAACCCTTCCACAAAAGAGGATGAAGTCTCTGTCTTTGATTTTCATTCTTCTTCTGAGTCACATTCATTCTAACTTATAGATATCCTCTAACTTAAAATACTGAGATTAAAAGTTAACTCCAAAAAAAAAAGTTAACTCCTATCAACACATTTTATATTAGCCTGTACTGGGATGAGAAAGAAGAGGAAAATATTTTTTGATACATATAAAACTATTAGTATTATAATAAGGAAGTGGTAAAGAACTCACCTGCCAATCAGAAGGACTGATGCTGAAGCTGAGGCTCCAATGCTTTGGCCACCTGATACGAAGAACTGACTCCTTGGAAAAGACCCTGATGCTGGGAAAGATTGAAGGCAGGAGGAGAAGGGGACGACAGAGGATGAGATGGTTGGATGGCATCACTGACTTGATGGACATGAGTTTGAGCAAGCTCCGGGAGTTGGTGAAGGACAGAGAACCCTGGCATGCTGCGGTCCGTGGTCTGACTCTTTGCAACCCCATGGATTGCAGCATGCCAGGCGGCTGAAGTATTGGAGCTTCAGCTTCAGCATCAGTCCTTCCAAAGAATACTCAGGACTGATTTCCTTTGGGATTGACTGGTTTGATCTCCTTGCAGTCCAAGGGACTCTCAAGAGTCTTCTCCAACACCACAGTTCAAAAGCATCAATTCTTCAGCACTCAGGTTTCTTTATGGTCCAACTTTCATATCCATACATGACTACTGGAAAAATTATAGCTTTGACTAGATGGACCATTGTTGGCAAAGTAATGTCTCTGCTTTTTAATATGCTATCTAGGTTGGTCATAGCTTTTCTTCCAAGGAGCAAAAGTCTTTTAATTTCATGGCTGCAGTCACCATCTGCAGTGATTTTGGAGCCCAAGAAAATAAAGCCTGTCACTGTTTCCATTGTTTCCCCATCCATTTGACATGAAGTGATGGGACCAGATGCCATGATCTTAGTTTTCTGAATGTTGAATTTTATTTTATTTTATTTTTATTTATTTTTTTATTAGTTGGAGGCTAATTACTTCACAACATTTCAGTGGGTTTTGTCATACATTGATATGAATCAGCCATAGATTTACACGTATTCCCCATCCCAATCCCCCCTCCCACCTCCCTCTCCACCCGATTCCTCTGGGTCTTCCCAGTGCACCAGGTCGGAGCACTTGTCTCATGCATCCCACCTGGGCTGGTGATCTGTTTCACCATAGATAGTATACATGCTGTTCTTTTGAAATATCCCACCCTCACATTCTCCCACAGAGTTCAAAAGTCTGTTCTGTATGAATGTTGAATTTTAATACAGCTTTTCCATTCTCCTCTTTCACTTTCATCAAGAGGCTCTTCAGTTCCTCTTCACTTTCTGCTGTAAGGGTAGTGTCATCTGCATATGTGAGGTTACTGACATTTCTCCCGGCAGTTTTGATTCCAGCTTGTGCTTCATTCAGCCTGACATTTCACATGATATACTCTGCATATCAGTTAAATAAGCAGGTTGACAATACACGGCCTTGACGTACTCCTTTCCCATTTTGGAACCAGTCTGTTGTTCTGTGTCTTGTTCTGTTGCTTCTTGACCTGCATGCAGCTTTCTCAGGAGGCAGATCAGGTGGTCTGGTATTCCCATCTCTTTAAGAATTTTCCACAGTTTATTGTGATCCACACAGTCAAAGGCTTTGGTGTAGTCAAGAAAACAGAAGTAGATGTTTTTCTGGAACTCTCTTGTTTTCTCTATGAGCCAATGGATGTTGGCAATTTGAACTCTGCTTCCTCTGCCTTTTCTAAATCCAGCTTGAACATCTGGAGTTTCTTGGTTCATGTACTGTTGAAGCCTGGCTTGGAGAATTTTGAGCATTTACTTTACTAGTGTGTGAGATGAGTGCAATTGTCCAGTAGTTTGAACATCTTTGACATTGCCTTTCTTTGGGACTTGAATGAAAACAGAGCTTTTCCAGTCCTGTGGCCTCTGCTGAGTTTTCCAAATTTGCTGGCATATTGAGTGCAGCACTTTAACAGTGTCATCTTCTAGGATTTGAAATAGCTCAGCTGGAATTCCATCACCTCCACTAGCTTTGTTCTTAGTGATGCTTTCTAAGGCCTACTTGACTTTGTACTCTAGGATGTCTGGCTCTAGGTGAGTGATCATACGATTGTGGTTATTTGGGTCATGAAGATCTTTTTTGAACAGTTCTTCTGTGTATTCTTCCCACTTCTTCTTAATATCTTCTGCCGCTGTTAGGTCCATACTATTTCTGTCCTGGTGATCTAGAACTGGTGGTCTAGTGGCTAGGATTTGGCGCTTACATAGCTGTGGCTGGGGTTTAGTTCTTGCACTTGTAGGAGTTATCCTCTTTCTACCAAGACTGGAATTGTCTTTTGCTTCAGGGTCCAATGCAGAAGAGCTTCTGCACTGAGTTTCTGAATGCCGCTACATCAGGGCCTAGGGGTCCTTGACCTCAGGCTGACTGTTGGAAGTAGGATACCATGAATAGCCTGGGCTGGTCAGCTGGCATCTCCACTCTTTTCTCCTGGCATGTTACAAACCTGGAATCTTACAGAGTTTTCATCCAAGGAGAATCTGGAACTTGAGTTTCAAAGAATTCATTAAAAACAAAAACCTTTTATAATATACTGAAAAGTTGCAAGAATAATAATATCGTATATTTTGTACCTAAGTGCACAGTTAACATTTTCCCATATTTGCTATCACACTCTCTCCTCATATAAGAATTATGACACCACTTGATAGTAACTTGCCCACACCTTGGGATTGCTTCTTTCCTCTGGCGTCCCTCTCAAAGTAACTTCTGTGGGACAGGATTTCGAAGGTCAGGGATAGCTTTGTCCTCTGGAAGAGGACCCTCTTGCCCCTTCAGGAACCTGGAATCCATTCTCTTTAGGATGCAGAGAGGCTACAGGCAGTGTTGTATTTGCCTATTTCCCAAGTGCAGGCCAGTCTTGCCCTGTGATTGTAGGAGCCCTTCTAGGCTTCCATCTCCCTCCCTCCACAGCACCGGCTGCCCTCCGGCCCCTTGCCGGTTGCCTTGGTCAGCCGTGGCGTCTTCGGTTAGTCTGAGCAGTAGATTCGCCTCATGTTCCTGGTCAGTCGCTCAGTCCTGTCCGACTCTTTGTGACCCCTGGACTCTAGCCCACCAGGCCCCTCTGTCCATGGGATTTCCACGCTCCTTTGCTAGAAACCCATTGAGGCAGTGCAACCCTTGGCTCTTGCCTGGCTCCCTGTGCCCTGCAGGGAGCATAAAATGTTCTGTCAGGACACAGAGGTGAAGAATCCTTCCCTGTGGTTGGAGGATGAGAGAACCAGATGGGAAATGCTGCAAAGGGAGGCGGAGTATCCTCAAGAGCTTTCCAGAACTATTGTGTGATTGCTGTCTGGTGGGGTGCTGCCCCATGACAATAATGCTTAGTCTTGTGTTGTCCTGGTCTTGACCCAGTCCCAGGTCCAGTCTGAATTCAAGCACAGAGGCACCCTGCTTTACCACACATATTCTGCCTCTCTCCAAAGTGGGGTAGTGATCCACCTTCTATTTCCAGAATTTCAGTGGATAGAAACCATGTGGGTTTGTTTTCTTTTCCTTGAACTTTCTGTTTTGCTGAAATGTAACTCAGGAATATAAAAAAGGTTTTGCTTTAGATAAATTAGTGCTCTCCATCCTAGGTACAAGAAAAAAAAGCAAGTTGATAATAAGGATGAATATCAAAATACTTTTAACACGCTAGAGAATTCTAATAATTGGTGTATAATTAATTGCATAGAAAATGTTTGTTATGTATAATACCAGAGATGACTCCTTGTATGCATCACACTGGTTTAATAATTTTGGTCTAAAAACTACTTCATGTTGACTTTCAGATTTTCTAACAATGTGGAAAATATTGGTGGCATAGTATTCTAGTTTTTACAGGTCTTGGATTTGTTTTCTATTCATAATCCTCATGAAAGTGAGGTACTTAAATTTCCTATGTTGGTTTTAGTTTCCCTTAAGCAAATTTGAATTCCAAAAAGTATTTACATTTATAAAATTTAAAATTATGTGTCCCAGTATATTAAATATACCACATAATATCTTTGCAATGAAGATTAGTCTTTTTTTTTTTTTTGAAGATTAGTCTTATAATTCTAGAAATCATAGTGCCTTAATTATTCCACTTAAAATTTAGGGGTAAGTGTTTTTAGTATCATCTAATATGTAATTCCAACTTGCATTTCTCTGTTACAGTTCAGCTCAGTTTGTGATTTTAAGATCTATTGTTAACTTTAAATTCTTTGACTGATGTTAAATTGGTTTAATTAATGTATAATCTTTGTCTGAAGAACTTCTAATTAAGGTAGAAATAATAAAATACTGTTTTAATATAATGCTGCCTCATATTTTTATAGATTATAGAATGGTCATAGGTTAAGAGATTAAGAGAATGTGTGGGTACCTTTAGGAAATTTCCTGAATGTAGCCATAATGTTACTTGAAAAAGTGTAAAACACATAGATTCTCTAAGCTGGGAAGTAAGGACCTGGGACCTGTTGTTTACCTGAGGTACTCATTTATTTATTTTTTTAAATCTCGATTCTTGGTTACTTGTCTTATAGATCTCAAGTCACCCATTTTCACATGCTATGAAATTCTTATTTTACTCACTGCTGGGGCCTTTAGGCCCTGGAAGGTGGATGAATCTGGAAAAGACGTGACAGATTGTGCTCCCATTGTGATTTTGTGTGTGTATGTGTGATTCTTCTTCTGATGCCTCCCAGTATGGGTGCAGCAAGGACTGGGACCTTGACTTTGCTCCTGATACAGTGGTTTTCCTGGAGAAGGGCCTGGTACCTGGTGAGTACCTAGTAAGTGCTTGCTTATTGAAGGAATCCTAATGCACAGCCCCAGAAAACTGACAAGGAGGAGAGAAAGTGATTAAAATCCACAGCAGCCTAGAGTATAAGGGACAGAGAGAGACAGAAGGGCACACACTCCAAGAGGGAGAGAGAAAGGCAGAGAGAAATGCCCTAGAACCTACAGATATCCTAGATTGAGTACAGAAAATCCAAAGAGCTCCTGTTTCCTCATGAGCTTCAACAGAGGAATCAGTGGAAGGTGAACCAATAACTCTGTAAGGATCCAGGTTTGCACAAGATGTATCATCAGGTGCAGGATTCTGTTAGTTGCAACAATTTATCTCAAATGAGATAATCTTTGCAGATTTAGCCACGTACTGTCAAGGTGTCTTATGAAGACAGTCATGGCCATGCAAATGATATTGGAGGGAGACCCCTCGTTAGATTGTGTGCATCCCACCAAAGCAAAAATGCAACTCATAAAAGAAAGGGAAGAGAATAAATGTCTGGGACCAGTGGATTTTGTTTTATTTTCTCTTTAATCAATAAGCTGCTCTGCAAGAAGCTTTCCAGAGTTATTCTGACTGGTTTTCATTGGACTCAATTATGTAGGTCACCACTGAAAACAATTATAGTTATTGAAATACTTTCCAAACATCTTGGAAGTTAAGCTGCTGAACATGTGCAACATAGTATCTCTGGGTAATGCCCACTTTGTCCTTCCATTGTACCTCCCACTAAGCTGAGTCAGTAGGTCACTACTCTCCTTGTCAGAATAATAGATCCATGTATAGAAAGTTTGTTGTGATGGGAAGACCATGAAGAAAAACACTCATTCCTTGAATTGGAAAAATACATTAGAATATAAATTAGCACAACTATTGAATAAAATTAAGAACATAAAGAGATGCCTTCAGTTTCTGGCAAAGGTGCAGTGTCAGGAATCAGATTTAAATCTGATTTAAATCCTCCTGCCTAAATCTCACTCTCCCCCTTTTCACCACCCCCAAAGGAAAAAAAAAAAACAAAAGACATGAAATACTGGTTTCCAAGACACTGAAAATCAGGCAGCAAAGGATAAAAGCCTTGAGAGATGAGAAACAAACAAGATGAGTTCTGCTGCTGGGCCCAGCTTACTGCTTTCGGAGAATTCCCAGGCTGGGCACCAGGAGAGAGATCTGAGGTCAGCTCCTTGGACTGTGAAAATGAAGCTGAGTCTTGGTGGAGAGTAAGGCAGCTAGAGTTCACAGGACAAAGATCAAGTGATTCTTATTTGCAAAGCAAAAAGTAGAGACACAGAGGTAGAAAACAAATGTTTGGGTGTCAAAGGGGAAAGGGGGGCTAGTATTGGAATATTGGAATTTACATATATACACTATTGATACTATGTATAAAATAGATAACTAATGAGAATCCAATGTATAGTATATACATTGTGTTTGTATGTGTTTGATGTTCTGTGGTTACCTAAATGGGAAGGAAGTCCTAAAAAGAGGGGATATGTGTATATGTATAGCTGACTATATATATATATATACATATATATATATATATAGTTTCTACTATAGTAGAAACTAACATAACATCATAAAGCAACTATTCACCAATAAAAGTAAGTAATAAAAAAGAAACATTAAAAAAAAAAGGTCCAGTGATAAGAGAGAGAGTGGGTGGGAGAGAGAGAGAGAATCCAGGGATATGAAAGGGTTTCACGCAAGTACTCAGCAGAGTAACGATCAGGGTATGGTTATGAGAAAAGTACTTGTGACCAAGGAAAGAAACTTTTAAAAAGATCCTGGAACAATGCTTGGTGCTCATACAGGACAAACAATTATATTCGATCCCCCCAGACAGTCTGGACTACTTGTAGTCCATTGACCATTCGTCAGGAAACTCTTTTTACAGTGATGGGAATAATCAGCATTAGACTGACCTACCTAAAAAATCAGGAAAACAAGATCCAAAGGAATCTAACCATTTACAAGTCACTCAACTGTACCCCAGAGTAAAACTCAAGAAGATTTATAAAAATATCAAAATAGCCAGTGTCCAGAAAGGGGAATTTAGATTATGTCTGGCCTCCTACCAAAGAATGCCAGTCATGCAAAGAGGCAGGAAAACAACAGATAGGGAGGAAATCTCCTAATGAATGAATGAATCAATTAATCAACCAAAACTGAACCAGAACTGACATGATGTAAAAATCAGCAGAGAAGACTTTAAACAGTTATTGTGACTGTGTGTATATGTCCCCAGAGTTGATTAGAACTGTGGAATATACAAAAATGGCCAAAAATCAAACTTCAGAGATGAAAACTGTAACATCCAAGACAATCAGATTGAACAGCAGATTAGATATTGCAAAAAAAAAAAAACCAAAAAACAAGATTAGGGAACACAAAGTCAAGGACAGTTGTTTCCAAAAGGAAACTCAGGCCAAAATAGAATGTTTTTTAATGAAAACAGTGTCACTTAATGGTAGGGCAACATTAAAAGAGATGATACATAGGTTATTAATGTTTCTGAAAATACCCAGGGACAAGAAATAGTGTTTGGAGGAACAATGTCAGATAATTCCAATTGTAGTAAAGATTATAAGCTCACCGATCCAAGGAGCCAAATGAACAAAATAAATGAGCTCAACAGTGCTAAACTAAACCATGTCTAGTCACATCATAATTAAAATGCTCAAAGCCTTTGAAAAAGAATACAATCCCCAAGAGACCAGAGGAAAAAGACCAGTATCTACAGAAGCAAAAATAAAGACATCAGATTTTTCATCATAAACCTGTAAGTGAGGGACTTCCTTGATGGTCCTTGTTGTGGATTGGATCCCTGGTTGGGGAGCTAAGATCCTACATGCCTCGTGGCAAAAAAAAAAAAAAAGAAAAGAAAAGAAAAGAAACAGAAACAATATCGTAACAAATTCAACAAAGATTTTAAAAAGAGAGAAGCATGGAAGTGATAAGACAGTGGATCAACCTCTTTAAAGGACTGAAGCCTAAAAAGTCAAGGTGGAATTCTATCACTACCCACCCCCAAAAAGTCTTTCAAAATGAAGGTGAATAATGACCTTTACAGACTTACAAATGCGGAAAGACTTTATCACCAACAGACCCACATTGCAAATAACGTTACAGTAGTCCTCCAGGAAGAACACCACCAGGTGGAAATCTAGATGTACACACAGGGATGAAGGAAAAGAGAGATGGCATCTGCCTGGGAAAAATACAAGATTTTTTATTTAAATCTCTTTGGAAATATGGGACAAATTTTTAAAAACAACGGTGAGTTATGGGGTTTATAACATGCACAGTGAAGGAGGAATGTGAATAGATAGTTAGTTGCTCCTTGCACTCATTCTTGGAGCTGGAGGGTGGTAGGAGAAGAGGGGTTTTTGGCCTTTCCCGGAAAGGATGCGAGGAGTAGAAACCACAAAGTCTTTAAGTACTTACAGGTGCTCACAGGCAAGGCTTCCCTGTGTAGGTTTGAACCACCAAATCTTTTGCTTAGCAACCAAACGCGCAAACCGATTCCGCCCCAGAGATATGCGTACGTCAGGTTCTTCTCATCCCCATGGATGAGCGATCACTCCTTCCACGCCAGGCGGAGCCACCCGACTTTCCTGGGAGAGCGGCGCCGGATCCACAGCCGGAGAAGCCGTGGGCAAGCCGGCTGTCGGGCGATTCCGAAGGCAGAAGTGCAGCCGAGCGTCCCCGCCGCAGAAGCAGCGCCCGGGAGATGCCCCGGGCCTGAGCCGGGGGGGCCAGAGGGAAGCTGAACGCCGGGTGGGCTCGTAATGGTTCTTCCTTTGCTCCGCCTTCACCTAGCCATCTGCGCCGCCAGCGCTGCCCTGGCTCCGATCGGCCGCGGTCGGTGGGGCAAGAGCTGGAACCAGCGGGTGGGGAAGGTCGGTCCAAAGGGACAAACGCGAAGAGGCAGGAAAGAAGCTGGCGAGGTGGGGACGAAGACAGCCAGACTTCCCAGAAAGAGCGTGCCAGATCTGGGGAGGTGAGAATTGGTTTTCGGTTTGGTTTCGTTTTCTCATCATGTATCAGGATTGAGAGGAAGAGAGGGAAAACCAGGTATTGGAGATGAAAGAGAGAAAAAGAATACCTGCAGTTTCGAAGAATAAAGCGGCGCAATGATTGGAATCATTTTAAGTCAAATAAGATAGATCAAAGCCAGTTGTCGTCGCTTTGAGTGTGGCGCGCCGTGATCGTATAGTGGTTAGTACTCTGCGTTGTGGCCACAGCAACCTCGGTTCGAATCCGAGTCACGGCATTAGGTTACACCTGTTATCTGCTTCCCTTTTCCGCTAAAACCCGGTAATGGTCTACACTGGGTTCTCTGAAATGTGACCGCCAGTTCTATCCAAAAAGGAAATTATCAAGGTGTGTAATCACAGAACAAGATGCACAAATGAACAGCTATTCGATGTGAAATAATTACCAGGATCAAGATGTAGAAAATTTTTATCAGCCAAGTATGGATGATACACTTTGATACATGGATGAGGCCCTTCGATACGTTTTCCGGGTAATGCCTATCCATCCCCTGCTACTCTAAGCTATTCTGATGGCCACTCCACAGTTTAAGCTTGTCCTTTCTTCAAACTCACCTAAATGAATATACACATTTTACTATCTAGGGATTATCAAGCAGAAATTCTGAAGTCGAGTTTCCCAGTAGTAAGGAAATCACAGAGTTCAGCACCACATGAAGGCAATGGACAAGCCTTTGCCCTGGATAAAGCCCCTTCAAGATCACGGTATCTCTGCTGCCAGGTACCCCATGAGCCACCATCTTTCTTTCAGGGTCACCCTCCTCCCCTCCACCCTTATTAAATCCCTCTCTGCAAAGTAATTCTAGCAAAGATCTCCCAATCTTCCTGCTCCTCCCCACACAGGCAGAGCACACACGCTCACCCACCAGCCTGACTGCCTTTCAGCAGCTCTTCCAGACCCACACACACCCACAGCCACTGGGCTGTCTCTTCCACTGCTGCCTCTGCAGGCTTGGTCCACACCCCCCGCCCCTCATACCCCACCCCCACTCCCTCACTCACCTCTTGCCCTACAGTGGACATAACATTTGTCCTAACAGGTCTTCTGAGCAAGTGTCCAAGGGAAAAGGGAAAACGTGCCCACTGCCTGGTAGAGACCACGGGGATTCCAAACAGCAGTATCTGGAGAGTCAGGGCATTTATCTAGATCACCCAGAGATGCCCTGGGCCTGAGCATTGATATTTTGGTGTTGATTTTTACAGTAACTGTCTGCTTATGTCACCAGTAACAGGTTTTTCTTTGTGGTAGTGAGATGAATTGGAAATTCCAATTACTCAGGGAAATGAATGTGAATGAATAGATTGAAAGAGAGTATTTTAAAAATATATTCCACCCTGCTCAACTGACAAGTGGGTGGAGATGACAAAAACCTGGGAGGCTGGCAGCATTTGCTTTTGCTGGGCCAGTCATTGGATGTGAACCAGTGGCCCCTGGGAACAACTCTAACTTGGATCTCTGTCTACCAGAGATACTTTGGAGGATCCGTCTGCACTGCGGGGATAGATCACAGCACCCCTTTTCCTTTTGCTGGGAAACCTAAGCCAGGGTCTTCCTGGATCACAAAGGTAGATATTTTAATGACCAGGAGTTGTAACAAAATATTCTTAATAATTTTACTCATTAGGGAAATAAACATTAATACTATAAGGAGATATCATTATACACCCTCCAGATGACTATATTGAAAAGAGTTTGTACATCAAATGCTGACATATGTGGAGCAATTGCATCTGAAGTAGTTGGTTTGATATCATTTTGGAAGACTGTTGGCAATTTCTAATAAAGTTAAAGTTAATATTTTACTCCATGACCCAGCAGTTGCAGAAATTCTGTGAATGTACACGTACACAAAAAGTCTGTTATGGAATATCCATCAAAATACTAAGAATATTCATCAAGAACACCAATTGACACCAGAAAATCCCCACCAAAATTACTCCAGTAATGCCAAAATTAATGTGATATGCATAATAATATGAATATGTTTAATGAACAAAATTTTGCATAAAATAGAAGTTACCAAAAAATGTGCATTCATTCACCTGAATTTCAAGAGTAAGCAACAGCACACTATTGAAATAGACCTCACAATAATAATTAGCAATCGATCTAGTATAGGGATTGTCTAGAAATGGGGCTCAAATGACTTTCTAGGATGGTAGGAGTTTTCTATAACTTGATCCAGGTGATGACTACATTTGCCCAAATTCAACAAACTGCCTATGAACTAAAGGTGTGTACTTATTATACTATGTAAAATATAGTTCAATGATTTACTGTTTCCATAAAAATCAGTGAATAGTGAGTGGAGACAAGTTGTTGTAGATAGACTGGGAGGACTAGTTTGCATTTATTGTAAAGCCATTAAATACTTGTTTTCCTTTAGTGTAAAAAAAGCCCTCACTGATGTCAGAAATATCTTCACTCTCAGTGAGAGAAAAACAAATACTGTATATTAACACATATATATGGAATCTAGAAAGATGGTACTGAGGAACCTATTTGCAGGACAGCAGTAGAGACGGAGACATAGAGAACAGACTTATGGACATGGGGGAGGGGTGAAGGGGAGAGTGGGACGAATGGAGAGTAGCATGGAAACATATAGGCTATTGTATGTAAAACAGACAGCCGGTGGAAAATTGCGGTATTACTCAGGAAACTCAAACCAGGGGCTCTGTAACAACCTAAAGGAGTGGGATGGGGTGGGAGGTGGGAGGGAGGATCAAGAGGGGACATATGTATACCCATGACTGATACATGTTGATGTATGGCAGAAACGAACACAATATTGTAAAGCAATTATCCTTCAATTAAAAATAAATAAATTAAATATAAATTTAAAAACAAAACAAAAAGAAATAGCTTTACCAGAAAAAGCCAGCAATGACCATGTTATTTCGTTAGTGCAAACTATAGACAAGTCTCCTTGAGAGGCGATATTTCAACTTTGGGGATGTGTTCTGCTTAACAGTGAGACAGGTAATTGTCCTAGGTTTTGCTTTGACCAGTAGATTTGTGCGCTTTGGGATTTACTCCTCTTCTCATTGTGTATCACAGCAAGGCCAGTGGCAAACTCTGCTCTCCCACCACTGCTAAGGGACATAGCTGGTGCTGGAATTAAAAGCAAACAGTTGTTACAGTACTCAGACGTAAAAAAGAATGAAATAATGCCAACTGCAGCAACTTGAATGGGCCTACAGATTTTCACACTAACTGAAGTAAGCCAGACAAAGACAAATATCATATGATATCGCTTATATGAGGAATCTAAGACACAAAATAAAAAATGATACAAATGAACTTGTATACAAAACAGATGGCCCTGCTGACATACAAGACATTATGGTTACTAAAGGGAAAAAGAGGGATGGATAAATTAGGAGTTTGGGATTAACATATACACATGCTATATATAAAATAGATAACCAACAAGGACCTACTGTATAGCACAGGGAACTATGCTCAATATTTTGTAGTAATGTACAAGGAAAATGAATCTGAAAAAAATAGACATATATGTATATATAACTGAATCACTTTGTTGTATACCTGAAACTAACAGAACATTATAAGTCAACTATAAGTCAACTGAAAAAGAGAAAAAAGGCAAATGGAAAGACAGGTTATAGACACTACCTTGCTATAGCCTCGATCTGAACCGAGGCTGCTGCTGCTACAATGCAGCACCTACACTATACGAGCCCAATGCACCACAGACCTGCATAACTGCAGTCATAACTGCACAGACAGGTCTCCACATAAAGGTACCGCACTGTTCTTGCTGTTTCGTTCATGCACACTTAACAGAAGTTCATGCTTTTCTCTCTTTGATGTTTTCTCCGATTCTCCCTCCCTATTCTGCTACTTAATAAAAGTAATTTTTCTCTCTCAGGATCTGGCCCGAATTTCCTCACAGGTTTTCTGGGAGGTCTCTTTGTTTCATTCATGCCTTTTCTTGTTCTCCCTGCTTTTCACTTTTCCTCTTTGGATCTGATCTCTTTCCAGCTGCGGCCACACGGACCTCACCTACTAAACCGCTGCCCAGCGGCGCAAGTGGTTGAGTAAAGGCATAGCAAACAAGGAGGCATCACTGAGCCCATCGGACGTTCCGCTTCCCTCCGGCACCCCTCGGCTCAGGCTCGGGCGTCTCCCGGCGCTGCATCTGAGGCGGGAGAGGAGCAAGGCGGGGCGGAGACTCTCGGCTGCCCTTCTGCCTTCGGCATCGCCCGGCTTCCCCACGGGATCCGACGCGCTGAGTGGACTCCATTTCCATGGTTGTCCGAGGCTTGGAGCAGAAGAGACAGGTCGTGTGAGAGACAGGTGGCTCCGCCTAGCTTGGTAGTTAGGCTTGCTTTCGGTAAGAATAGAGAGCGGTCTTCTCTCGTGTCTCTGTGGCGCAATAGGTGAGCGCGTTCGGCTGTTAACCGAAAGGTTGGTGGTTCAAGCCCACCCAGGGACGCGTGTCACTCTTTTAGAATGTAAATAATGAACGGTTGTTTCTAGTTCGCGCATCCTCTCCCAAACCCACTACCCAAGTGCCCCCTGTGTCTTGTATACACACACACACACATACACACAAGGACTTATGTCCAGATATTCCTTCATCCTCCGTGGAGGAAAGCAGGTCACTGGGAATCCTGTAATTCATGAAAGAGTAGGCTTATTTTCTTTACTCTGTAAACTCCTTTTACCAATGAAGCTTTCCCACTGTTGTAGTAGTTTCTATTTAACCCCTTCCATGTACTTTTGAGGTCTGCTTCTATGCTTTTCTTCTGACAGTTATCATTCTTGTACATATGGGGACAGGGTAGAATCCTGGAAGAGTAATTGCTCTATCGCAGCCTTTACATGGTTTTGTATGTGATTCCTTTTTCTTGTCTTTGTTGACTTACTGGCTATAAATATCTTGTTATTTCAGCAATTGCTTTAGGTGTGATAGCATGCATACATCTGTAATTCAGCACAGTCTGCCTTCGAGGGGTGGCACACCTCCTCACATTTCTCCCCTGCCTGCCCTTATGCTTTTGTTGTCTGGTATTTTACTTTGCATGTTATGAACCCCAAATTCAAGGTTATTACTTTTCCTTATTCCATATTTTTAATGAGATTTAATTGATAATAAAAAAGCATGTATTTTCCCATGCATATACCATGTCTCTTTTCTTTCATTTCCTTGTGTACATCAGGAATTCCATCTGATGTGAGTTCCCTTCTTCTTGAAGGATTCCTTTAACTTCTCTTGCTGTGTGAATTTGCTGGTAATGAAATCTTTCAGCCTGTGTATGTCTATAAATGTCATCATTCGACTTTTATTTCAGGTTTTTTTTTTTTTTTTTTCTTGGCAGGGAGTAGGCATAGACTTCCACCCTGACTTTTTCCACTCTCAGTCCGTTAAAAATGTTGCTTCACTGACTTCTCACTTCCATTTCTTTTGATGAGAAATCTGACACAAACTTTATTTTTGTTTTAAGAATGTGCTGTGTCTTTTCTGTCTGGCTGCATTGTGTTGTTGTTTTTTCCATTTTCAATGGATTAGAGCAGTTTAATTATAATGTGACTGGGTATGGTTTTCTTCCTGTTTCTTGTACTCACAGTTCATTTGGCTCCTTAGATTGGTGGGTTCATAACTTTCATTATGATTGGAGTATTTTCTGTTTGTTTCCTCAAAGTTTTTTTTTCTTCAAAAAATTTCTCCTGGATTTTCAGAGACTCCAACCACTCCTATATTAGCCCTTTTAAAGTTGTTCTACCTTTCAATGGTGCTATGTTCTTTTTTTTTTTAATTACTGGCATTTAATTTTAGACATTTTTAGTTGTTCAAGGCTTAGTATTCCCTGACCTTTTCCTACAATGTCTAATCTGTTGTTGATTCACAGATATTATAATTTTCATCTCTAAAAAAAAAAAAAAATTTTCATCTCTAAAGTTTGCTTTTATGCCATTTTTGTGTTCCACATTTCTAAGAAACTCTTTGATCATATGTAACATAGTCATGGTAACTGTTTAAAGTCCTCTCTACTGAGTTTTACATCATGTCAATTCTGGTTCAGTTTTGATTAATTATATTCTTTCTTTTGCATCATATTTTCCTGCCTCTTTGCATGCCTGGCACTTTGTTGTTGTTTGGATGCCAGACATCATCAAAAGTCCCCTTCTGGATACTAGCTATTTTGGTATTTCTATGAATTACCTTGAGTTTTGTTTTGGGGTACAGTTAAGTGACTTGTAAACTGTTTGATCTCTTTGGATTTTGCTTTATGATTTTTTGGGTAGGTCATTCAAGGGCTGACTATTCTAGAGCTGTGGTCTTCTCCAAGGTTCATGAGTTATATCAGTAGTCTAGTCTGACTGGCAACAGTGAGTACAATTGCCTGTCCTAGATGAACATTAAGCACTGTTCTATGATCTTGTTCAAAATTTCTTTTCTTGGTCTTCGGCATCTCTCCACAAGCCTACTCTTATTAGAACTCTGCTTACTACTTAAGGCAGATTTTTTTGTATCTCTGGATCGATTTCTCATCACTGGACCTTTATTCTCTGAACTCTGGCTGCCTTAATCTCCAGCAAAACTCAGCTTCCCCTTGACAATCCAAAGAGTTGGTCTCAGATCCTCCTTCTCTTGACCAACCTGGACACTCTCTAAAAGCATTAATGTGGGCCAGTGGCAAGACTCACCTTGTTTCTCTCATCATCTCTCAGAGGCTGCTGTCCCCTTTTGCCTGATTTTCTGTTTCTAGAAACTGATATTATATAATTTTCTTTATTTTTCCTTTGGGAACAAGGAAGAAGGGGAGGGTGAGATCTGATTTCAGGCTGGAGGGTAAATCTGACTTTTTCACTCCACCTTTGTAAGAAGCTGGAGGCATTTTAAGTGTTCTTAGCTTGATTTCAATAGCAGGTGTGCCAATTTGTATTCCCATTTTTCCAACTACATGAAACAGATTTTTTCTTCATATTCTTGTCATCATGACAAACATGATATATGTCTATATGATCCTCTAACAAGGGAAGTGGTACCCTCCTGATTCAACTAAGCTAGAGGTACAATAAAAGTCCAAGTGGACATCACCCTGTTGCATATGTTCAGCAGCTAAACTTCCAAGATGTTTCTAGAAAGCCTTCCAATAACTCTAATTAATTCTGGTGGTGACCTACTTATTCAAGTCCAGAGAAGATTGACCAGAATGACTCCAAATTGCTTCACACTAAGTTTATTGATAGGAGGGGGAGAACACTGATCTCAGACATTTATTCTTCCCTTTTCTTCATGAATATATTTTTGCCATCTGGATGCACACATTTAATAACTGGTTGACCTCTTATTTAAGGCTACCTTCACAGGCCAATCACTGTCTCTATGTGATTCCTTGACAGTGTTTGGCTGTTTCTGCAAAAATTATCCCATTTGAGACAAATTGCTGGGACCAGTAGGATTCTGCACCTGGCAATCCATCTTGTGCAGACCTGGTACCAAGAGTTATTAGTCGACCTTCCCTGAGTTCTGTTGAATCTCACGAGCACTCATGAGCTCTTAGTGTCTAACAAAGTAAACCTAACTCTTGGAGATTCTCTCTGCTCTCTCAGTGTGTGTCTTTGTCTGTCTGTCATCCTCTGTTCTTCGTATTCTAGGTCTCCCTAAATCTACCTCATTTCTTCTCCTTTTCATCTTTTCTTTCACCATTGCACTAGATTGCTTTTAATCACTGAGCACTACTCAGGCAATTATTAGATGCCAGCCCTGCTGTGGGGGAATGGGGAGATAAATGCTGCATTTTGAGTCAACTCAAGGTCTCTGCCCTGGTGAGTACACATCTGGAGGCATCGAAAAGGGACAGTGTAGTGGGAGCAGAACTGGTTCCTGGCAGTGTGTTTTTCCCAGGCTAATCTGCTCATCTCTGCCTAGGATTCTAGCAGTGATGGAGATAAGAGAAGCATAATGAAGATGATAGCACTAGGATGGATGACTTCAGATTTAGAAGGCAGGAAACCAAGAACCAAAACCTTTTTTTAAAGTATAAACAAGCACTTTAAGGAAACAGCAGGCTTTCAGTGACAGCACCCCACTTCCTGGAGCAGACATTCCAGGTGTTCCACAATTCTTACAGTGACATTGATGGATACAGTCACTAACCTACTTATAAAAAGTACCTGAGCCTCCTCTTAACCTGTTCACATATGGCCATTCTACAATCTAGAAACATAGGAGGCAGCATTGAAGTAAAACTGTTTCTCATTTCTATCTCAGTTATACATTATACAGGCAAAGATCACACATCAATGAATTTAATATCAGTCAAACACTTCAAAGATAAAATAGACCTTAACATCAAAAGTTGATCTGACATATAATAGAGAAATGTATGTTGGAATCATACAGTAAATGATACCCTAAATTGTAAGTAGAATAATTAAGTGACTATGATTTCTAGAATTATAACACCAATCTCCATTTAGCATATATGGTATACTTAATTTACTGGAACACATAATTTTAACTTTTATAAACATAAATATTTATTGGATTTTAAAAATTTTGATAAACAAGTAAAACCAGTATAGAAAATTTAGGCAGTTCAGTGTTATTAGAATTTTGAAGAGAAAATAGACCCAAGACTTGTGCAAACTAGAATACTATGCTACCAATATTTTCCATATTATTACAATATTTGGAAAACAAAGTAGTTTTTAGACCTAAATTACTAAACTGGTGTGATGCATACAAGGAGTCTTCTCTAGAAGTACAACAATTTCTGTATGATCACATATCAATTATTATAATTTTCTATAGTGTTAAAAATATTTGAGATTTATCCTTATTATCAACTTGAATTATTATACTAGCACACTAGGGTACATACTAATTTGTTTCTATGATAAAATAAAGCTAAACTTTTTGTTTTTTTCTTCTTCAGAGTTACAGTTCAGTGAGAAATTTCAACAAAAACTCCTTGGATGTTATCCACTGGAATTCTCAACCTAGAAGCTGTATCAGCACCTTATTTTGGGGAGGGACAGAGTGGAATGAACACAGACACAGTGGAATCAATACAAACTACAAATCAGAATGCCGGCAAAAAGGAATCAAACCCAGTCTGTGGTGGTGAAAGCCCCAAATCCTAGCCACAAGACCACCAGGGAACCTCACAAAGTGTCCTATTTAGCGTCTCCACGTAAAAACTAAAGTAAATATTATATTCCATAGTTGCTGAGAGCAGGAAAGGAGGCGATTCCCAGCGGCCCAGGGCTGAATAAAGCTGTGCAAGTCTCCCAGCTTGTGCCCCACTGTTCATCAATTACCCTTCCCCTCTCCTCTCCTGGGCCATACTTTGGGCTCTGGGGCCAGGCTGAAAGGTGACAGGCTGGGTTCCATCCTGGTCTAGCTTTAGCTCTGAATGCATCAGAGCCAAGGTCCTTATGAGTCAGGTGTTGACTGGCTCTCAGGGGGTGATGGGTGGATCGCCCTACTTCCTGATCTCTGACCTGGCTCAGGTGCCTCTCCTGCTAATGGAACGTGTATGGGCACCTTTTCATGCCTGGACAGCTCAGCTGAGCAGAGTTCTCTTCTACCCGTCTTTGGCTCCAGCCCCCGGTTTCTATTGCTCTTTCATGCAAACCAAGTGTGCTCAGGTGGGAAAAAGCCAAGTGTGCTTCAGACGGATGAACTTCTTGGTTTTCAGAGCCATAATGTGTCAGGGTGTAGAGGAAATATAGGCGCCAGAGGAGCTGAGGGGATTTCCGGAGGTAAAGGTTTTGTTCTGTGCCTTCCTTGGAGTAACTGGTTGTGTGCTGGAGTCCACAGTGACTCAGACAAAGGAGGCTTGGTTTGTAGTGCGGAGCAGGCTTTCAGGCTGTCACGGAACTCCTGTTTCTTGGGGATGGAAAATGCAGCAACATTCGAGGTCTCTCTCCACGCCGCTGGCTTCTTTTTTGTGTTTAAAATGTAAATCTGAAACTCTGGGAGGGGAAAGCAAAGCTGTTTCCGCCCGGTTTCGAACCGGGGACCTTTCGCGTGTTAGGCGAACGTGATAACCACTACACTACGGAAACCACACTGATGCACATCCCTAATGACATACCCAAGAATTCTGTTTGACCACAGTGGCCCTCAGAAATTTTCGAAGGAAGGGGATCCTGGAAGCACAGGCTATCCCTTAGATAAGGAGACTAGCTTCTGAAAGGCCCTGGTTTAGGGTTCCTCGCTTCTGGAGCGAGGTCCCCGGGGACCCCCGACAGTTTAACCTCGGGATCCCGCAACTAGAGTACAGCTACGCACCGGAAAGCAGGGCTCGCCCTCGTAGACTCCCCAGTTCCCGGAAGTCGCAGGAGCCTGGGGCTTTAGGTGCCTCTCAGACCCAGACCATCCCGACGCTCAGCAGGAAGGACATAGCCCCTTACCGGCTGCAGACCCGCGCCTCGGTGGCCTTTTTCACGGCGCCGGCGGTCAGTGGGCTCGGCTGTCGGAAATGATCCATGCTTTAAAGCCACCCGGGAACCGGAGGACCCGCCCTCCGCTGTGTTCCGATGCGCCTAACCCGCGCGCTCTTTCCTCGCAGCCCTTTCACAGCCTCGCTTCTCCAGCGTCGTCCCTGGGAAAGGGGATTCCTCAGGTTCCTGCCTCTGTGGCTTATTCTAGTCAAGTTTATGTCCATGCCTTTCGTCACACTTTCACGTTTTAGCAGGAAGCGCAGCAAAGGCTGACGGCTCAGGGCTTTTGTCTGTTTGGAAATACCGAACATGAACGCGGGTCGGGCCTCCCAGCCTGTGTTGAGTTTGCTTGCAGACCAGGCCCTGCATAGGGCCTCGGAGGAGCCAGGCTCGGTCCACATAGATCTCATGGTGGTTCATCCCCACCTTATTGTGCTTGAGATTCTGCTTGAAGGACAGCTTTGTTTTACCTTTTACAATGCCTGAAACGCCTTTTATTTGCCTTCTATAATATTTTCCAACAGGTCTTGGAGCTCGAATTTTAACCTAGGAGGAGAGATAAAGGCGGTTTCCCCGGAAAACAGGGGTTTTCCTGCTCTGTCTGGAGGGATTTTCGTGTTCACCTCACAGCAGGCAGTTTCTTTTTGCTGAAAGACTTTAATGCAAGGTTGTCTGTGTGTCTGTCTGTCTCTGGTTTCCTTTAGAAGGGCAACAAGTTTGGAGGTGCATGTGCCGTTTTCTCCGGCAGTGGTTTTCTCCTTAGTGCGGCAGTCACCGCCTTTTTTTCCGGTCAGGGGCTCCTGCTCTGGGGAAGGCACGGACCGCGTGCGCACCGGCCCCCAGGCCGCGGGTCTCCCTCTGGTTCCGCGTGGACTCCGACTGCAATCGAGGGTCCGACCGTGCGGCAGCATCCTCATCAGCGCTGGAGCCTGAGTCCCCAAAGAGGCGGACTTCAAAACAGCTTTAGATCAGGACATTTCATGAGCTTTCCCCTGTTTGCCTCCCCTGCAGGTCCTAGTTTTCACCTTCCACGTCCAGCCAGAGGAATGGATTCGCCAACTTTCTGTCGCCTCCGGCGGCGCTTCCGTCTCACGCCTACTGGACCGGGGGTCGGTGGTCGTTTTCCGGACGGGGCGGAGGGACAACAGGCGTCCGACAGACCACAGACACACGGCTCCCTGCATCCGCAAGGGAAGGCGTGGGGCTCCTGAGCCCGCGAGGGGAGCGCGCTGAGGGGACCCGGCCCTGCCCCTGCCCATGAGGCCGGGCCCAGAAGAGGGAAGCAGCCCAGCATGGAGCCCAACGGCCGCCCAACTGCCCCCACCATCCTCACCTGAGCTTCAGGGTGAGGGAGCCGGGCGTTCCACTGATTTCCCGCCTTGATCAGGAAAGTCGTTTACACAAATCCAGAGTCTAGAACTAGAGGGCCTGTGTAGGCCAAAGTCCACATGGGCCGAGAAGCAAACACAAAGTCCTAACTGGATGTGGGGTCTGAGGAAAGCCCTGCATCAGAGACTACTCTTGGTCTGAGCGCGAGGAAGTTGGAGTCATCCAAGGTGCGGATACAGCAGGCGCGGCAGATCTTGGGGGAAGACCTGGAATCCAGGTTTGGTGAGAGATCAAGCTCTCCTTCTGAACCTGTTTCCTTGTGAAGCAGGGGCCACTTGGCTCTCAGCCGGTGATGAGCGGGTCCGTCTACTCCCTGATCTCTGACCTACTTCAGGGCCTCTCCTGATAATGGCAAGAGGACCGGTTGCTTTTCCTCCGCGATCAGCTCAATCCGCAGAGCCTGACGCTCTTCATCCTGCGTCTTTGGCTCCAGCCGGCGGTGTAGAGTTGAATTCGTTCTCTTTTGTTCTGTGACTCAAATTAGGTGTCTCTCACGTGTGCTGGGGTGAGGGAAAGCGAAGTGTCTTTACAAGGAATGAACTTCTTGGTTTTCAGAGACATAGTAGGTGTCAGCGGTAGAGGCTATTTAGGCCCCAGATGAGAAGGTGTGGGGATTTCAGAAGGCAAAGGTATCCTGAAGTCAGTCTTGTCCTGTGCCCTCCTTGGATTCACTGACTATGGCTTGGTCTACAGTGACTCAGAGCAGAGAAACCAGGGCTGGTTCTAGGGCCGATGGGGCTTTCAGGTGGCAAGGAACTCCTCCCATGTTTCTTGGGCCAAGGAAAACTCAAGAGAACCCACTACTACCATACCTTCTGTCCCCCTTTTTAGTTTCTTAAATGGGAATGTAAATCTCAGGAAAAGAGCAAGCCTGTTCCTGCCCGGTTTCGAACCGGGGACCTTTCGCGTGTGAGGCGAACGTGATAACCACTACACTACAGAAACGAGGTGTGTGTTGGAGTTTCACCCTATGTCCACTGAAAAACCTCAGGTCCTGCCCGCACTCTCGTGGTCACCAGTCTTTCAAATAAACGAATGAACCTGGAACCACCAGTCTCAGGCGAGGAGACTGCGGCTCCCAAAGAGCCCCTGCTTTAGGGCTCCTCCCCACCCCCGAAACCGGGCCCCTCGGGCCCCTCAGAGTCTGGCTTCCGGATCCCACACCCAGTGCAGAGTCTCCAGCTGTGCTGCTATGCACCCGGGGGCGGGGGTCGCCTCTGCGGACGCTTCAGCTCCCGGAAGCCACAGGAGTGGGCATGGGGGGTTTGGCTTTGTTTGAGACCCGGGTGACCCGGTTGCCCAGCAGTGTAAATGCCGCTCCTCCAGTGCTGTGGACCAGCGCCGGCGCCACCGTGTTCACCGCGCAGGGAGTCGGCCTTTTCGGCGCCCTCGGAAATGATGTTTCGAATCCACCCGGGAGCCGTAGGACCTGCTGTTCTCGCTCTCCCGCTGCTTCGAAGCGCCTGACCCGCGGGCTCCTTACTCGCAAGCCCTTTCCCCGCTGGGCTTCCCCGCTGTCCTCCCCGCAGAGGCCTGGGGGTGGGACTGCGGGCGCCCCGGTCCTGCTGTGGTGTATGCCAGTCGACTTTTAGAGTCCTGTTGTTTAATCCCATTTTCACGTTTTAGCAGATACTGTAACAAAGGCTCTGCTTTAGGGCTTTTGGCTCTTTGACGTGGAACATCAACGCAGGCCGATCAAACTTTCCAGGCCTGTACTGAATTCAGTTGAAGCTCTGGCCACCAGACTGTTCAAGAAGCGCTAGGGGCTCTGGACCTGCCTAAAGATCCTGGAAAAGTCAGTGCAGATTTCAGATCACAGGATCTCTCCTCTTTTCTGAGATTATTTTCAAAAGGGCAGTTTGGTTTCAACTATTAGAAATTAAACTTCGTTTTATTTGCCTGCTTAATTTTCCTGCTTAGCGGGTCATGAGGTGGGATTTTAACCATGAGGAAGAGTCAGTTTTCAGAGAAAGGTAGTATCTGAAAAGTTCCCACGTTTTCCACATAGCAAAAGACCATGAGCAGAAAGCATTTCCTTTGTTGAAAGATATTAATGTTTTTTCTTCTTAAGGAGTTTTTGACATGAAGTTAACAATAAAAGCTGGTTGAGCCGTATTCTTTTTCCCCCCATCAGTTGATTTTCCTTTTAAAAAAAACCAACCCAAGTATTTATTTATTGATGCTTTGGGTTTTCATTGCTACACTGGGTCTTCGTTGCTGTGCTGGGGCTTTCTCTAGTTGCTGGCAGCCGGGTTACTCTTTCATGCTATGGGCCTGATGACACGTGGGACCTTTCCAGATTAGGGGTCGAACCCATGTCCCCTGCACTGGCAGGTGGATTCTTAACTGCTGGACCACCAGGGAAGTCCCCAGCAGTAGCTTTTCTTCGTATAATAAATTCCCTCAATTGTTCATACTCAAAAAATTCACCCCTCATCCCCCAAGGCAGGAACAGGAACATCCTGTCCTCAAGGTCAGTGTTGTTCTGCTTTGGCTCAAGATGGGACAGGAATTGACTCTGTCAGCCACACCAGAGACTGGAATGACAGTTCCAGGTGAGGCAGATGTCATGATAGCTTAATCAGAAAATTTCCTGATACTTCCCTTCCCTCTTTGATCTATCTCCCTCTTTCCCCACCCATTCAGGGAACAGGATTCATTCTCTTCCTGCCTTGGAGGACACTTTGGCATCTCTTCTAGACAGAATAAAGGGAGTGGTTGCCCTTTCCCCTACAGGACTGGGAACAGCTAAGGGCACCAAAGGAACCACAGACTCAGTTCCTGGACCCCTGGGCACCTGTACCTAAGGGGATCCTGACAAACCCCCAAAAGCACTGCCTGAAGCTTCTCTGCTGGCTGAACAGGGATGTGTGGGGTTCCTGACTCAGAGGAGCAGCCCAAACAGTCCTCAGATGTGTCCCTGAGCTTCTGGGACAGGCCTGGAAAAAAGCTGAAGTTGAGGGTAGAGCCAGGGAAAAAGTGCAAAGGACAGGCTAACCCCACCACCTTGAGACTGTCTGGAAACTAAGATCTTGAAGGAGCTGAGGATCTCATTTTAGGTTGGTCTCTTTTATCCAATCTCATTTAGAGAACAGGAAAGGGTAGGATTGTGAAGAGCAAGGTCCAGACTTAACAAACAAGAAAACATGCATTCCTGACTAATTAAATATGGTATTTGAGTAAAATATTGGCATCAAAAAGAACTCTATGGGGAATTTTTTACTCTAAGCATTGGGAGGATGGGAGCAAAGAATTTCCACTAAGGATGAAAACAATACGGGTGCAAAATGGTTTTCTCAGGGGAATATCCAAAGTTTTTCCCCAGGCCCTAGGCCTTGATTAAAAGAGATAGTAGATTTGAACAGATAGTTCAGAAAGGAAGATATATTCATGTCCAATAAAGCACATAAAAGTGTGCTTTATATGATTAACTATCAGAGAAATGAATACTGAAACCACACTGTGAGACCACTATTCCTAGTAGCATGGCTAAAATTAAAAAGACAAAAAAACACTCAATCGTGGCAAAGATGTGAAAAAAAATCATAACTTTCATACAATGTTGGTGGGGATATAAACTGATAACAACTGCTTTGGAAAATGCTTGGGTGGGTTTTATGAACTTGAGCATATACCTTGCTTGGGTATCAGTAATTCTTCACCTAGATATTTTTCCAAGAGAAGGGGAAACATGCACAAAATCTCCTGTATTAAAGAATGTTCAAAGCAACTTTATTTACAACAACCAGGACTGGAAAAACTGGAATGTCCATTATCAGGTGAAGAGTAAGGAAACTTGGTATATCCAAGCAAAGGAATACCACCGAACAACAAAAAAGGAAGGAGTATCTGATATACTCAACAGTATGGATAAAATTTAGAGACATGGTGAAAAGAAGCTGGACACAAAGGCATGCATATGCTATGCTTCTGTTTACATGAAGTTCTAGAAGATGCAAGACTAAAGTGAAAAAAAACCAACAGGCCAGTGGTTGTCAGTAAATAATCCAGAGGATAAAGAAGATGATGTTGTTGATCCTAGTGATTTTACATTATTTTTAAGCTTTAATTTTTTATTTAAAAATTATTTATTTGCTGGTGGCAGGTCTTAGTTGTGGCACACAGGATCTTTGCTGCATCAAGTGGGCTGTTTCCTTGTGACCCATGGGCTCTCTCTAGTGACGCATGGGCTCCAGAGTGCATGATCTTATTTGTTCTGCAGCATTTGGGATCTTAATTCCCTGACCAAGGACTGAACTTGAGTCTCCGACATTGCAAGGTGTATTCTTAACCACTGGGCCACTGGGAAAGTCCCCCTGAACTTATAAATATTACTTTTATTGACATGTAGTTGAACTACATATTATACTACTTTCAAGTACACAACATGATTTAATACTTTTTAAACATTTTTAAAAATTATTTTTAAAATGTGGATCATCTTTAAAGCCTTTATTGAATTTGCAACAATATTGCTTCTGTTTTTTATATTTTGTTTTTTTGGCAACAAAAAAAAAATGGGAACTTAGCCTCCTGACAGGAGCTATTGAACCTGGACCACCCTACATTAGAAGGTGAAGTCTCAACCACTGGGCCACCAGGGAAGTTCCATGATTCAATATTTTAATAGATTATACTCCACTTAAAACTTTAAATATTGGCTATAATCCCTATGCTACACAACATATACTTGTAGCTTATTTGTTTTATATAGTAGTGTGTACTTCTTTATTCTCTATCCCTATTTGGCTCCTTCTGCCTTCCCTCTCACACCTGGTAACCATTAGTTCATTTTCCAAATATGAAAGTATGTTTCTGTTATGTCATATTCATTCATCTCATTGTTTAGATTCCACATATAAGTGATAATATACGGTGTCTGTCTCATATAAGCTCTCTGACTTATTTCTCTAAGTGTAATACCCTTCAGACCCAGGAAATGGCAAAACTTCATTCTTTTTTTAAGACTGAGAGCTATTCCATAGTGACGTGTGTGTATGTGTGTGTGTGTGTGTACATTTATCTGTTGAGTGACGTGAATTGCTTCTATATCTTGACAATTGTAAAATAATGCTGCTTTGAATATTGAGATGTATGTATATCTTTTAGAACCAGTGTTTTCATCTTCTTTGGATTATGCCCAGGAGTGGAATTGCTGGATTATATGGTAGTTCTATTTTTAGTTGAACTTCCACACTGTTTCTACAATAGCTGCATCAATTTACATTTCCATTAATAAATAGTGTACAATGGTTCTCTTTTCTCCACCTTCTCACCTACCTTTGTTATTTGTAGACTTTTTGATAATACTCATTCTGACAGGTGTAAGGGTTTTGATTTGCATATTTTAAACACACTAAGCTCATCCTCCTTCCCCCCCAGAAGCCCACTAATATTGTAAATACCTCAAACTAGAAAACATGGCTGTGTCAGCACCATTTCAGCTTCAGACAAGGTTTCTTGAGAGAACCATTTCACTTTTGAGGGGTGGTTTCTGAGCATGGGGCGTGTCCAAGGTTCCCAGTAGCCTAGCTCAAGGTTTGTTTGCTGCAGGTTTTCCTGCTCTCTGACTGCAAATAAGGGTCACATTTGGTGCTGAGATTAAAAGCAAACTGAAAGATGTATCACTTCACGTCCAGATAGACGCCAGATGCAGCACTTTTAGATTGGAGCCAGGGTTACTGCAGCCAAAACACAGACTAACTTTGCTGGGAGAATCTGCATTTCCTTTAATATTTTTGATATAAGATATCACAATATTTAGTTGCTTTGTTCTTTCACAACTTCGTCCTGACAAGATGCAATAGGAAGCAAAAATACTATGTGCTGATTTTTCAAAAAATGTTTAGTTTGATCAGAATGTAGGACACTAAACAAGATGATTAGCCTGTCTTCTTCAGAAATTCAGTGGCATCAGAAACAACAAAAGCAAAGAAATCAGGAGAAACTTCCAGGTAGTAAGAACCAAAGTGCAATTTAGAAACTTTAGCTGGAATGGGGCAGATAACAGTACCACAAGACACACACCTAATTCTTAATCTCTCACTCATATATATGCATAATATAGATGCATATATTAAATGCATCTATATTTATATACATACCCATGTAAATATCTATATAGATATGACATTTTTAAACATTTAAACAATTTATACCTGAAGCATATATTAGTAGTCATATATGGATGTGAGAGTTGCATCATAAAGAAATCTGAGCACTGAAGAATTGATGCTTTTGAACTGTGGTGTTGGAGAAGACTCTTGAGAGTCCCTTGGACTGCAAGGAGATCCAACCAGTCCATCCTAAAGGAGATCAGTCCTGGGTGTTCATTGGAAGGACTGATGCTGAAGCTGAAACTCCAATACTTTGGCCACCTGATGCAAAGAGCTGACTCATTTGAAAAAACCCTGATGAGGGCAGGAGGAAAAGGGGATGACAGAGTATGAAATGGTTGGATGGCATCACCAACTCAATGGACATAAGTTTGAGTAAGCTCTGGGAGTTGGTGATGGACAGGGAGGCCTGGCGTGCTGCAGCTCATGGGGTCTCAAAGAGTCAGACATGACTGAGCGACTGAACAGAATTGCCAAGATCAGAGCCTTGGCCTAGAGATACAACCTGACATTTTAATACTGAGATGGAACCTTAATGGGAGAGAAGCCACCTGGGGGAGGATGGACACTGATACTTGAACACAGGAAGCGTGATAAGTGGACTTTGAATATGGGCAGGACTGCTGACAGTCTTGGAAACTTGAAAATCCAAGACGTTGTCAGAAGCTGTAATTAGCAAGAACATTTCAGGAAAGCTAAGATGCTTCATCTTAAACAAGGAAGTTTATTAGACAGATTCTGTACATGTGCTGAAGGGTGGCAGAGAGTTTCTTATGACCCATTTACTCTCTGCAGTCTGGTTTACCAGGGGTTCCTCAGCTTGCATTTGCCAGAGAGGGACAGAGGGAGGGAGGTGAGGTGTGGACCAGGAAGAATGCAAATGAACAGATCCACTAAGGATTGTTACTTGAAACTTGGTCCCAGAGCTGTGTTCAGCCTAATCACTTTTTCAAGGTTAGTTCTTAGGTTCTGCCTGCATAAATGATCTCAATTAACCTAGACAGAGGTGGTTAGCAGGTAGCAGCTACCAGAGCTTTATTATTCAGTCTTCTAGTTGTTGGGGGTTATTCTCTTTATATTGGGAGTACTCACTGGCTCTGTCCATAGCAGAGCTGGCGTCCTGCACATCACACACACAGGCATTGCTGCTGGGAGGCTTGTGGGAGTCATGCTGACTGAATGCATCAGATACTTCTCATCTAGTGAATCCTCTAGGACTTCATTCGCTTCTTCTTCCTGGAGCCCCATGCTGAGCCTGAGTGGGGATGGAGAAGGAAGCAGACAAGACAGGAGATGAAAATAAGGCAACCTGAAACCACAGCCTGACAGCTGGTGCTCATCTGAAGCTCATGGAAGAGACACCGGAAACTAAAGGGGTCATTCTCTCAAAGAGAAAAAAAACACAAACAATTCACTTCTGACTGGTGTTTCGGTGTGCCCACAGTTGGGGTAGGGGAGAGAGCAATATGTGTTCAGTGGACTGATCTCATAACATGGATGAGGAAGTAGATTCAATGTCTCCTCTAAAATATATTCCAACACACAGGACACATAGAGACCTATAATACTGACTTTAAAATGCTGTGAACAAATTTTATGCAATAGTATATGAAAGGGTCCATTGAATACTGTCTCCTGACAGAATAACCTCCTAGGGCTCTTGTAGCTTTTAGGTCTCTCTCTCTTTAAATATTTAATGATTGACTTTACCTTGGACTGCAAGGAGATCAAACCAGTCAATCCTAAAGGAGATCAGTCCTGAATATTCATTGGAAGGACTGATGCTGAAGCTGAAATTCCAATACTTTGGCCACCTGATGCAAAGAACTGACCCATTGGAAAAGACCCTGATGCTGGGAAAGATTGAAGGCAGGAGGAGAAGAGGACAACAGAGGATGAGATGGTTGGATGGCATCACCGACTCAATGGACATAAGTATGAGCAAGCTCCAGGAGTTGGTGATGGACGGGGAGGCCTGGCGTGCTGCAGTCCATGGGGTCACAAACAGTCGGACACGACTGAGTGACTGAACTGAACTGGACTATGAAACATCTCCCAACATACATTAGAACAAATGTGCAGGAATATAAGGTAAGCATCTCACTTTGGTTTTTAACTAGGTTTTTAGAAAATAGAGACTAGGGTTCTCTGCTCAGTTTACCTTTAGTTCAGAATGACTCTTAAGTAAACTTGAGGAATTACTAAGAAATGGCAACCAATACAAGAACTTCAATGAGAACAGATAACATGGGTTAAAGGACACATCATTGTATGATGAATGAATGAAATAGAAATAATCAGCAACTTCTGGTTTCTCCTGGATCTGGGACCTTTGGCCTCTGGGTCTCTTGCTTCTGGACTCCTCTCTAGGTTTCACCACTCCATGATCAGCCCTTTCATCACTCATAGTTACCTGGCTGCCAGTGACTCCTGTCTGTCTTCACCCTGCTTATCATGGTGATTTTCTGTGAACCAAAAATAGAGCTGGTGGGTAACTGAGCAGGGCCCATTTCATGTTTTACAGATACAAGGGCCTATCTGACCACAGACACAATACTCTATATGTTTGTTCAGAATGCTCTGGGAGAATTATTCCAGAAGGGCTCCAAAAGCTTGTGATGAAGGAGGCAGTTGTAATAATGTGGCCTCCAGCCCCGTGTATTCTCTACTGCACATGCCTCCAGCCAGTCTGTGGAGATTGTCATGGTCCCCAGAATACAAGGTGAACAGCAGGTGTCGTGTAAGCACCTTCTTTTAAAATTGTAACCCAAGTGAGTGATATTTTTACTGATTCCTGAGGCATTCACTTCAAAGACAGCTGTTTCAAAGAATCACAAGGAGAGCTACAGGACTAGATGAAGAGGCAGGCTGCCCCATCTCTGAAGTTTCTCTTCTTTCAGGAGACCCTGCTGGATTTAAATAGCTGGTGTTTGATTGCTTGTTTTTCCTTACTGTGGGGCTTCCTAGGTAGCTCAGTGGTAAACAACCCGCCTGCCAATGTTGGAGATGTGGGTTTGATCCCTGGGTCAGGAAGATCCCTTAGAAGGGGAAATGACAACCCACCCCAGTATTCTTGCAAGGAAAATTCAGGGGACAGAGGATCCTGGCAGGCTATAGTCCATGGGGGTCACAATGAATTGCCCACAACTGAGCATGCACCACCTTTACCTTTCTGCACTTTAATTCCCTCTTCTGTTTTAAAGTCACCAATAAAGAGTGAATCTATGAAACCCTAGGCAGGGGGGAAGCCAGGTACAGAAGTGTTGGACAGGTACATCTGGTATTAATTGAAAGGATGAAAAGAAAAATCAGTGTCTGTCAAGATGAAGAGCATTGTTTTGAATGACATGAACATAAACCATAGTAGTAAGGAGGCCCTTAAGAGTAATTAAAATTCTGAGTAATAATTGCATCACTCTGTGGGATTTCATAATTTTGTAATTATTGTACAAATATTTCTCATAGATATCCAACTAGAATGTGAGCTTTGTGAGGCTAATGACAGTGCCATATGACCCAACTTACAGTACACAGTGCAGCATACACGCCCGAGTAGGCAATCAGTTAATATTTAGAACCACGTAATCTTAATGCTAGACTAAAGATTGACAGTCATCTAACCTATCTGATGCCTGAATTGCCTCACAAGTAAATGATCTTCTACAGATTGTCTTTTGAACTCTATTTCTTGTTGTTGTTCAGTCACTATATCCTGTCTGACTCTCTGCGACCTCATGGACTATAACCCACCAGGCTCCTCTGTCCTCTACTAAGTTTGCTCAAATTCATGTCTGAGTCTCTGTTCCTTAGAGTTGCTATAAAGTGTCAGAGGAGGTGAAGGCAGAGACTAGGGAGAAAGAGGATCTCCAGACGTAGGCTTCCTTCAATCAAGTATCTCTGCTTTAGTGACTCTTTCACATTTGAGCTGCTCAGATTTCACTTCAACCAAGGTTAAAAGATGTCTTGAATGCCACAATCTATTAATACCTTTTATTTGAAACTCTCCAAGGATGGGCAATGCTGGTCCTTTCAAATTAATAATTCATTTTCTAGGCATAGCTGCTCAATTATCTATCTAGTCAATGGCCCTACCAGCTAACACTCCTCATAGTCTGACACTTAGAAAAAAAAATCAAATGTTCCAGAGAAACATTATTATCAAGAAAGACACTTGAGAATGTTGGAAATTAGGAGTGTATTTTCCCAGCCATGGCCAAGTTTCAGGCTTGTCAAGAGCAGAGGTCCTCCCAGTCCCCTGCTGCCACTCCTCAGAGGCCTAGTCTTACAGAGGCCCAGGCCTGAGACAGGAGAACCTGGGGCAGCCACCATCAGGAAGCCCCTCTCAGGAGCCAGGACTGTTTTGCCACCATGGATTCCTTGAGTCGGGACTGCATAGCTGACACAGTAGCAGGTTATTCACAGCTTACTTTCCAAATGTGATTTGCAGTTGTGTAGAAACACTTTGCCCTCGTATGTGCTCTACAATATAAACCAAATCTAATATTAAAAAAAGATGACAATCACCACACCTATAAAAAAGTAAAAATAAGTATTATAATTAAGCAAATATTTGTTCAGAGCTTCACATGTGTGTGAGATGGTTCTAACCACTGGTCATCATGCATTTAATCTTTATAACCCTCTGAAGTAAATACTGTTGGTGTTCCCATTTTACAGATGAGGTTGCTGAGGTAACTGAGATGCAGTAAAGTTGAGTTCATTTGCCCAAGGTCACAGCTAGAAGCTACATTACTAGTGTTCCAACCCAGGCATGTGACTCCATTTTATTCGTATATTACTTCAGGGAGAATCCAGAGACCTAACTAGACCTCCATCAGTTCCCACAGCTTCGCAGGCTGTCTTTGTCTAGCTCTGTGCCTGCGTGTACATTTCTGCCCTTCTGTTCACTCTGTATTCTACTGCCCTGGGCTTCCCCACTTGACATACTTTCCCACACAGCTTCCTCCTAATGCAAGCCATGTAGCCAGTCTCCTCTTCTCTACCAACTCCACCTCCTCAAAGGGCACTTTCTCCTCCAGCACAGATTCAGTGAGGTCCTTGTATTCTTCATACTTGGGGGAAACAGAGACACTGTCTCAAGGAAAGCTGGCCCTGCTGCTGTGGTCCCACCTTCAAGGGAGGAGGAGGGGCCACCCCAGGACAGATATCACCTGGGTAACAGGTTCCACGCAGGGAATCCCACATCTGATTCCTCAGCCTCCCAGCTACTAGCATTTGATTCTCCCCAAATTAGAGCTGGGGAGAGAGAACCTCATAGAGGGTAAAATAACTCAAGGTGATTCAACTGGAATGAAGCAAAGTCAGAATTCACATATGCTGAGTTCTGACTCCAAATCTTGGGCCACTTTACCAAGCCTCATAGCCTCTTAAGGAAAATATGAACCTGGGCACAGAGTAGGAATTCCCTGTGTGTTTGGGAAGGCTCTGAGGACTGTAGGGCTGATAGTTTCCCCATGCTGAGTTTCAGTGATTCCCTTAATATTTTGAAGTTTTTAAAATTTATCTGGATACTTCTGTGCAAAAGTGTACGTGAAGAGAAAAAAAGCCTGAAAGACATATGCTCAAATGCTAAGGATGTTGTGTTAGGTTGGAAGGAGGACTAATGCACTGTGTGCCAAGGCCCTATTCTAGTACGTTTTGAGAATTATCATCCTATAATCATCACCACTCCCTGAGGAGGTAGATACTACTCCTGTTACCATTACAGATGAGGAAACTGAGGCACAGAGAAGATGAACAACATGGATTTGAACCCAGAAGTCTGGCATCAGGACACAGGCTCTTAATCTCTGCACTGTGCTATCTTTACATGAAGATGTTGGATGGTATCCTTCTTTCTACTGTTCTGCCCGTAGTCCGAGTCCCCGGTCGGGAAAGAAGACTCCTCGAAACAATGCAACTTGCAATAGGGGAATTTATTACTGACTCGAGCCAGGGCCTCCCGCCCTCACCAGGTGTGTGAGGATGAAAGGCCCCGAGCCCCAGTTCTCTCGGGTATTTATTAGGTCAAAATAAGCAGCAGGTAGTTGGCGCAATCGAATTGGTTACACAGTGGGTAGTTGGCATAAGCGGATTGGTTACACAGTTGCAAGGTAATTTTTGTTGGCCCACCGTGGGGCTTTCAGCTTTCCCCTGATAGGTTCCCTTTTCTCTGGCTAGGCATATGTTGATTGGCTGGCTCCAGGAGGCCTGATAATTATGTTACCCCGGGAAACCAGGCCTACTCCTAATCTAGGCTGCCTGCCATGGCGTTAGCCGTGACAGCCTCACATTCCCCCCTGTCTGTTGTTCAAGTAGAGGAATCTTTCTCTTTACCCTGTGAAATTGACTGATATTGTTGTCTCAATACCATAATTTGGATGGTATTTAGGCGCTCCCTAATAAATGAGACCAGACGGTTTAAAATGCATGGACCAAAGGTCAGTAATGATCTTAATATTATGAGTGGACCCAGGAGGGTGGAAATCAAAGTGGTCAACCAGGGGGAGCGCTGAAACCAAGATTTAAACCAGCCTTGTTGGGCTTTTCGTTCTCCCTTTTGCTGGGCTAGTCCCTCTCTTACTTTCTGGAGAGATTTTTGTATCACCCCTGAATGGTCGATATAGAAACAGCATTTTTCTCTCAGTGCTGCACATAATCTTTTTGTTGCAGAAATAACAAATCTAAACCTCTCTTATTCTGTAACATTACTTCAGCCAAGGAGCTCAAGGATTCTTGGAGGTGCGAAATGGACTGTTCCCGTGGTTTCACAACCCCAAGCGGCGCAATAAAAAGAGTCAGCTCCCCCACATTTTTCAATTTGGTTTCGATCCCTTCTTCCCCCCGGGCAGACATAGACAGGCACCTGTTCATAGTACTGTGGGCCTTTTCGCTCACAGTTACGGGTGGACAAACCGAAAGAGCCGTGGGCAAAGAACTTGGTCAGTTGGTGGGGACCAAACCCATTACCGTCAGCCGCCAGCACGCACAAATCAAAGGTCAGTACTGGCCACCATGTCCCTTTGGGGGCCACGTTGGAGCTCGAATTAAGCACTTCTCCAGTCTCAGGATTGTAGATCACCCAAGTCAGGTTAGCCGGCTGATGGGGGTTGTGGCTGGTTGCTCCCGGGCCGATGAAAACTGTTATCAGCAGGAGAGTTAAGAGGGCTCCCATCATACGAGTTTCAGTTTCAAAGGATTTGACGGGTGAGGCTTTGCCTCCCATTTTGTTTGCGCCTTTTCTTGTTCTTCCGGGGTGGCTTGCCGCAAGTGATTGCAGTGAACCTAGGGCCCGATCCCGTTGACCTTAACAGCAGTAGGAGTGGTAAGGAGAACAACATAAGGGCCTTTTCATCTAGGTTCTAATGCTTTAGATTGGTGTCGTTTTACCCAAACCCAATCACCCGGGCCAATATTATGTAAGGGGATGGTCCCCTTGCTTGTTACTTAATGTCATCATTGTTTGCTGGAATTGTCTCAAGGTAGGGGGTGGTAGGCATTTTCTCTCGAATACAGGACACACAGGAGGGGGTCTTTTATACAGAATCTCAAAAGGGGTAAGATTCAGCTTATAAGGGGTGTTACGCGCTCGAAAGAGCGTGAAGGGAAGGAGGGTCACCCAGTACCCGCCAGTCTCTATTGCCAACTTTGTCAAAGTTTTTTTTAGGGTCCGATTTATTCTCTCAACCTGTCTTGAGCTCTGGGGATTATATTCACAATGTAACTTCTATTTTGTCCCCAGAGCTTGGGCCAGCCCTTGTACAATCTGGCTCACAAAGGCAGGTCCGTTATCTGAGCCCATAGTCACTGGCAGCCCGTACCTAGGCACTATCTCTTCTAAGATCTTTTTAGCAACCATTGTTGTTGTCTCTCCCTTAGTGGGGAAGGCTTCTATCCACCCCGAGAAGGTATCTACCAGAACCAACAGATAGCGATACCCGTACTTGCCTGGTCTTACCTCAGTGAAATCTATCTCCCAGTGTTGCCCTGGCTCTTCCCCTCAGTACCTTGTTCCAGTGTGCTGCCTTTTCCCTGTCCTCATCAGCTGGCACGCTTTGCAAGCCTGGATTATTTCTCGTACAGTTGTATTTTGTCGAGGGAACCTCAGGCAGGCTGTCTGGAGAACTGTTAAGGGCTTTTTTGTCCCCCAAGTGTATAGTTGTATGCAGGTGTTCACATAGGTGACGACCCAGGATGGCAGGCAATATCAGGTTGTTGTTTTGATCTCGGTACCATCTATCTTTGTCATCCTTCTGGAGGGTGGTATCTTCGTTGATCTAAATGAGGTCAGGGAGGGAATAGTCGGGAACTGGCGGCAGAGCCCCCATACCAGGAGGTGGAAGTCCCATGGCTAATATGGGGGCGGCGTAGTCCCAGCTGGCCGCTTTTAGTAGGGCCCGTCTGAGTGTCTGGAAAGCCTGTTTTATTGGCTCAGTCCAAGTCCAGTTTGGGGTCTCTTTACTTCTCTCATACAAGGGCCGGGCCTTCTCAGCAAACCCCATGATCCACAGTCTACAATATCTAACAGTCCCCAAAAACTCTCACCTGGCGGGGGTCTTGGGCTCTGGTATCTGCAATATTGTTTCTTTCATGGCCTGAGTTAGCCACCTTTGCCCCTGCCTGATCTTATACTCCAAATAGGTGACCTCTTGCCGGGATATTTGTGCCTTTTTGCGCTAGCACGATATCTCAAGGTGCCTAGAGTCTGTAAGAGGTCACCGGTGGCACGGCTGCATGCCTCTTCTGTGGTTCCAGCCAACATAAGGTCATCCACATATTGCAGCAGGATGACCTCTGGGTGGCGAGTCTGATATTTATAGAGGTCTTTACTCAAAGCCTCATTAAACAAGGTAGGGGAGTTTTTGAACCCTTGTGGGAGGCGGGTCCAAGTTAGTTGTACTACCTGTTGGCCTTCTCCCTCAGCCCACTCAAAGACAAATACCTCCTGGCTCTGGGCCGCCAGGGGTAGGCTGAAAAAAGCATCTTTCAAGTCCAACACAGTGTACCAAGTGTACTCAGGCAGCAGACTGCTCAGGAGGGTATACGGGTTGGGGACAGTAGGGTGTATGTCACTCACCCGCTTGTTGACTTCTCGTAGGTCCTGGACAGGTCTGTAATCCGTACTCCCCGGCTTTTTCACCGGTAGTAAGGGGGTGTTCCAAGGGGACTGGCACCGCCTGAGAATTCTGGCATCCATGAGCCGTCGAATGTGGGGAGTGATCCCCCGCCGAGCCTCCTGGCTCATAGGGTATTGCCTCACCCTCACAGGAGTAGCCTCGGCTTTTAGTTCGATGATGACTGGATGTCTCTGTTTGGCCAGTCCCATTCTTGCTGTTTCTGCCCATGCCAATGGGTATTTGTGGACCCACGGTTGTATTTCTGGTGCTATAACCTCTGAGGGCTTAGGCACAAAACGTCTGTATTCATCTCTTAAAGCTAGAGACAAGACATCTATCAGCTGTCCAAGTCCATCCGTGACTGATATTCCCCCAGGGTCAAAATGGATCTGAGCATTAACTTTAGTCAACAAGTCCCGTCCAAGTAGAGGGGCTGGGCATTTTGGTATCACCAAAAACGAATGGGACACCTGTTGGGTCCCCAAATTTACTTTCCATTCTGGGGTCCAACAATATTTTTTGTCCCCATGGCTCCCTGCACCAAGCTGGTTTCTTTAGACATTGGTCCCAGTTTTTGATTTAAAACAGAGTGTTGGGCGCCAGTGTCCACCATGAAGCCAACGGGTTTCCCCTCCACATGTATGGTTACCCAGGACTTGGGGAGGGGTGCCGAGTCTTGACTCCCTTAGTCACTGTCTTCCCCCGCATAAATACCTTTTCAGCTGCTTTCAGTAAGTTTTGTATTGTCTATTCTCTTAACCCCTCCATCTTTTGTAACTTCCTCTTAATATCTGGGGCTGCCTGATTCACAAACACTAGTAGAACTGCAGCGCGTGATTCCTCAGCCTGGGGGTCCATAGGTGTATATTGCCTAAAGGCTTCTATTAGCCTCTCTAGGAAGGCTGACGGGCTCTCAGTGGGCTCTTGCCTTACTAAATTTACCTTTGCCAAATTTGTCGGCTTTCTAGCTGCGGCCCGCAGGCCAGCCATTAGAGTCTGGCAGTACACTTGGAGACGCTCCCTACCTTCCACTCGCTCAAAATCCGTTAGGCCACAACAGAGGAAACCCCTCGTCCTCGAGATGAGGCTGGGCGGTTTGTCTCCTGTCGACCCCCGGGACCCGTTTCCGCGCCTCTGCCAGGATTCGCTCCCGTTCTTCCGTGGTGAAGAGCACCTGTAACAGCTGCTGGCAATCATCCCAGGTGGGGTTATGAGTGAACAAAATGGGAAAAGGGCCAGTATTGATAGGTTCGCTCTCTGTCCGGGTTAGCTGGTCCAACCCAGACGGGGAGTGCCTGTACAGTAGATGAAGGTTCCCCATGATCCTGCTCACCCCTATTTTCTCTATTCTTTCTCTGGGGTAGGGATTCTCTTGTCCCTTCTGATTCATCGGGGGTGGGGGGGGCTCCTCCCCCCAGGGGGAACCTGGAACGGAGGAGGGGCATATGGCGGGGGCCTAATTTCCGTCTCCAAGTCAATCAGGTTCCGGTCGGAGGATTCCTGCAAGACCGGTTTTGGGCCCTTATACTTCTTGGCTTCCTCTGGGGGAGTGGGAGTTTCTATAACCAGGGCCTGTACATTAGGAGAATCAGGGAGTTTGTGAACAAAAGGTTTTAACCATTCGGGCGGATCTTTTACTAGATCTTGCCAGACCATAACATATGGGACTTGGCTTGGGTGGCCCCAGGGATCAGGAGCCGTAACTTTTTCTTTTTCACCGCCCGAATAACAGAAGGTTGAAAAGTTTCTTCTGGAGGCCATCCAACCTGGAAGGTGGGCCACTCTGCAGAGCAAAAGGTTATTAATTTACTCTTTGTAACCAGTAGTGACAGATCATATGCTCTAGCCCTGAATCCGAGAAATGATCAGTCATGAGAGAGAGTAAGGTAGATTTTCTTTGCCCCATAGCGAGAGTCAGAAGAAAGTCACCGAGAATTACCACCAATAAATCCTATTGGGAGTGGTGGCGGCCAGGAGGTTGGGCTTGTGGTATGCTTCGTGGAACTATTTGAGTGCCTTAGTCATTGTACGGAAGTTTTCTTGCTGGGGGCGGGCACCCTAAGGGTTTCCAACCCCTTCCGTGACCCCCTTATCCTTTCACGGGAGTCTTCCAGTGGCAGGCGCCCTATTGGCTCTTAAGTGCCTGTCCCATGCCCACACAGATGGGTTTTTATTTGGCCAGATTCTCGGTTTAGAATACGAGAAAAAAGAAAGGAGTTTCACCCTCTTGGGCTCCCGTTACTGGGGCTGCCTTGTTGGGAGGCCTTCAGAATCCGCCAGGGAGTAGCCCTGGCCGGGACTTGTCAGTTGCCCTGACAACTGTCTGCCTGTTCACTGAAACTCCCAGAAACAGAAATGAGGCTCCCAGGCTTTATAGGAAGAAGTAGACAACGACACACCAGAGAACAATGAGACAGGAGACAATGCCGGCAGTTATACAGAAAAACACACAGACAGACATACATCAGCCGACAACACAGATCCTCTGGAACAAGGGTCACCTTACCGTATGGCATCCACTGTTCCCCAGATTCGGGCTTAGGAGAGGAGGTCTCCTTCCCGCAGAGCTGGCTGCCTCCCAGCGTGCTCGCTGGCCTCGGCCTCACACCAGCCGGAACGGCCAGTCCGTTCCCTCATGGAAAGCTTTCCCTAACGCCAGACACCTTCCCGCTTCACAGCAGGGCCTCGGCTTTACTCTGGTCTTTTCTAAACCTGCCTGAGCACCGGTGCTTACCTGTCTTTTTTCCTCTTTGTTCCAAAGAGCATTCTTTCCCAGTCAAGGGATCCCGGATGAGCCCCCAAATGTTCTGCCCGTAGTCCGAGTCCTCGGTCGGGAAAGAAGACTCCTCAAAACAATGCAATTCGCAATAGGGGAATTTATTACTGACTCGAGCCAGGGCCTCCTGCCCTCACCAGGTGTGTGAGGACGAAAGGCCCCGAGCCCCAGTTCTCTCGGGTATTTATTAGGTCAAAATAAGCAGCAGGTAGTTGGCGCAATCGAATTGGTTACACAGTGGGTAGTTGGCATAAGCGGATTGGTTACACAGTTGCAAGGTAATTTTTGTTGGCCCACCGTGGGGCTTTCAGCTTTCCCCTGATAGGTTCCCTTTTCTCTGGCTAGGCATATGTTGATTGGCTGGCTCCAGGAGGCCTGATAATTATGTTACCCCGGGAAACCAGGCCTACTCCTAATCTAGGCTGCCTGCCATGGCGTTAGCCGTGACAGCCTCACACTACAATTTCAAAGAAGCTGTATTATGATTACAATAAAAGATATAAAGAAAGAATCTCCTTACATTCCCATACCCCAATGCTTGTCATTTCACTTCTTTGATAAGTAGGCTTTAATTTAAACTTTTTTTTTTCATGTAAGACAACAAAATAGATGATTTATTGCAGACATTACTTTCAGCCACAACTGAGAAGAGAACTAGTCCATAGTTTCACAAGTCCAGGGCAAAGGACCAAAAGGGACAGCTTTGATATGAGCAAGGTGGATCTCTCAATGGTGGTCGAGGCAATCAAAACGGTCCTAGATGTTCCAGATCCATTGAGACAAGTTCTAGATAGTAGGCATGCAGTCCACAATTTGTACCAGCATCCCTGGCCTCTGGCTTCCCTTGTTTCTGCTTCTGTGGCTTCCATTGGTGTACAAATTCACTTGGACCTCTGCCTCATCTTCTTTTGTGCTTCAGCCTGCACATTTGCTTCTTCCTCCACTTCACTCACATGGTGCAGAAGTTTCTCAAAAGATGGTGCTAAGGCTGAGAGCTAATTTTAACTTTTTAGTCCATGTCAGTAAGTTGGATAGAAAATTTTATCCCCCATAGGTTTATTGAAAAATAATCATAGAAAATTGAAAGCAAACAACTTCAGTGTCACTAAGAATCCTCCCCTTATATCCCTGTCCCTCTTGTGCTCTCGTTCCCTCATTCCTCAGTCATGACAGCTCCACTCATCCTCTCAGTCTTGAATAAGCTTGAGATGCTCCAATGGATTTTCAAATGTGAAGGCTGACTGTGGATCATGAAGTGCTAGCTTCTTCACTGACCTGGCCCATTCCTGGGACTGGAGGTCTCCTCCACTTGGCCTCATTTTCATTTGGGCTGTGTGTCTCAAAGTCCAGATCCTGGACTTGCTTTTTGTCTACAAATTCATATTCAGGGAGAGACAGCAAAGGTGTTAAGGAGCCTCTGAGTTGCAGGAAATACCCTCAATCTCACAAGAGTTTGAGGAATGTCTTTTTTGAACATATATGGGGAAAGGATCTTGCTCCAGACATCAGGACTTCCCTCGCTGTCTGCTATTAGTGTTCTCATCTCCAATTTATATGGTTCAGTTGGGAGCAGACAGCTTTAAGTTCCTTTAAGGTAGGCAGGATATCCTATCACTTCATTCTGCCCTCATGCAACTAATACAGTGCTTTGCAAATGGATGAGCTGCAAAAATTTGAATTAATCCTAAGATGTTTAAGTCAACAATGACATTATATTATATGTTTATAGAATCTGATATTATATTATATGTTTATAGAATCTGAAATGTATTCCTGGGAGAGAAAAGAAAGTTTAGTGTCTGAATGAGATCTTAACCTCTATTCCTCCTACACTCTCATGGCAAACTTTACTCCTTTGTGCCTCAGTGTCTCCATTCTCTGCAAAGTGGGGGTAAGGTACCTGTTTCTACCTTTCTAGGAGTGTAGTAAGGATGAGATTATCTTGATGAAGGAGGGAAAAGAAAGTCTGGAGCTTGTTTAGTTTCTTTGGGGAAAGATGGACAATCTTTTATCACTATGGTGACTGTGACCCTGAGGACTTACTGTATGCGACTAGTTGGCCAGGGAGTAAACAGTAGCTTGGGACATGAGGAATTTCTCTGTGAGTTTCTGAAAGTCCTATTTCCTTTTTTCCAGCTGGGGGCTCAAGCACTGGTTGATTTCCAGGATGCCCATTTCTGTCCTCGGACCAGAGAAAGTGGTGAGAGATACTGCCATGCTGAAGCTTAGGGTGGAAAAGGTAGAGCCAGAGCCTTGGGAGAAGAAACCCAAAGAAATAAGAAATTAAAGACAAATGAATGAATTATGGTGATGGATGTACTGCCCGGTAAATTACTGAAATAAATGAAGCAGACAATGATACTGGGTGAGTATTATAGTATGTAAATTATACCTTCATAAGTTTTCATTAAGTGAAGAAATGTCTTTTAACAGGTTTGTAAAGAATATAGATATAATTTATTACTAACTTTTGGTCTAGACTTTGTCAGCATTTCACAACTCTTGAGAATCCTTAACTGTAAAAATAAGGCACAAGAAGCCAAAGCTCAGAGGTCAGGCTCTGACACAAGTGCCAGAGGGAGGACCCAGCTTGGCAGGTAACCACGTGGAGTTGCCATAACAGAACTGGAAAATGGGGGTGTCATGTAATTTTGGGAGCTCCTGTCTTCCAGTGGACTAGGCCATACTGATACTAAAGGCCACCTGGTCTGTTCTGAAGGTCGCCACTGACAGGGACATTCCCTCAGCAGCCACTCTCCATATTTGTGTACCCTTGTACTGATACCACAAAACTATCTCTTTCTAAAATTTAAGCCTGCTTTGTAATGTTTACTCTTGCAAGCATAGAAAACATGAAGGAATTGAGATTTTTCCAATTCTTTCATTGTTTAAGGACTGTCATGAAGATACTTTTTCTTGTAGAAAAATGGAAAACTTTTAGATAGTCTTGATGTTCTTTGTTTCTCTAGTTTTTTCACACCATTTTAACATTGTAGGGGAAAAAAATCCTGAGTATAATACAGTGACTGTAATATAGCCCGGCTGAGTGCAGCCCTTAGCACAGGTTGTTGCTGTGTGCCAATACCCCACACCCTGTTAGCAGCAACAGTTACTGCGGGACCTTCAGGAGTTCTGCTTAGCCCTTGGTTGGTGCCACAGTGGGCCCTGTCCACAAGTGAGAAACTGTCAGTGAGCTTTCATCAATGAGTGACTCAGCCAACAGTAGGTGGAGTGGTGGTCATCAGGTGGAAAGTGAGGTAAGAAGTGGATCCCAGCCTTCTCCCTGGGGCCTTCCACTCATCCGGCCTTGGGCCAGTGGGTGAGCTGGGGGCCCAGGGAGCAGGCTGGGGGCTGTGTCTTGTAGGGCTCCGGGGCCCTCACCAAGGCTGCCCACTGACTGGGCCCAGGCCTTGAGGCAGCAGTGAATTCCCCCACACCCCCACCCCACACATCCCTGTCTCTGTGACTTAATAGTAGTGTCAGTCTGCCTGGGTCACAGTCTTCATGACTCCCACCTCCCACCCCACCCTCCATCTGGGGGACCTGAGAAGCCTGAGGGTCAGTGGGTTGGGCACTGGTTCCCCCAGCGATGACTGCTGGGCAGGGTTTGGGGACTTTGCCCTGTGCAAGCCACCAACTGAGATCTGCCTTCTCTTAACCAGAACCAAGACCTTAGAGGATGAAAGTTTTGTTTTGGGACCTTTCCCGTTCTTGCCAAAACAGAGAATAACATTCGTTTGGAAGAGATTCACAGGAACATCATTACCTGATCATGACCTGAACTCAAGAACAAAGTCTCTGACACCAAGAAGTTTGCAACAACTAACCACATCCCTCCCTCACTATTCCTATAAAAGGGCTTTGCCAAAAGCTTTGGGTGAGTTCTGTGTTTTTAAGGCATGAAACACCCATCTCTTTGCTTGGCCCTACAATGAACTTTTCTCTGTTCCAGATTCCAATGTTTTGGTATTGTTTGGCCTCATTGTGTGTTGAGTACATGAATTTGCTTTTATGTAACAATTTAATTTACAAGTACTACTGAGCAAATTGTGCCTTTTTTATTATTTGATTGCAACATGTGGGACCTTTCGTTGCATTGCATCGATTCTCTAGCTGAGGCTTGTTGCCTTATTTGCTCCATGGCGTATGGAATCTTAGTTCCCCCACCAGGGGTGGAACCTTTTCCCCCTACATTGCAAGGTATATTCTTAACCACTGTACAACTAGAGAAGTCCCCAGATTGTGTCTTAATTACCTTCTTGCTGTAAACCAGTGTTATGGAGGCTTCTTTTCCCTTGCTGGGAAAACATATAGGCTTCTCATTAAACTTGAAATCAAATTTGACCTCCCTGCCTCCAGCCCCATCCTCCTCTTCTCTTGTGGGTTGCTTTGTGTTTTAATCTGTATATAAGATTTTGTGCTTGTCATTTGTGAATGTCATCCTAGCACCACAGGGCTTCTTTCAAACTGTCAAAGTCACTAACAGTTTTTGTATGTTTCTTTGAATATCTGTAGTGGCCCCATAATTTGGGATGACTTGTAAGCAAATGTTATTCCTTATGTCTAGAGCAGTTTTCATAGAACTTTGATTTATAGTTTGTGTTGACACAAAGCTATTGACCTGTATTTGTCTTCTCAGACAAAGTAAACATCAAGATCTATGTTAAGTAAACACCAAGGCCTATGATGGTTTAGTAAACATCAAGGTCATAGTAAACATTAAGGTCTGTGGTGGTTGGTGGTAACCTACAACACTCCAGTGCAGTGGGATTTAGTGACTTAGAAGCTGAAGGGTTTTTTTGTTTTGTTTTTTTTGTTTTTTTTCTTAAGAAGCTGAGGTTTTAAAGAGAGGCACAGATAAGCAATACAGAAAGTCATCCCCTGACCTCAGCTTACTTCCTACCTATCAATTCCTCCCTGGTTTTGGAAGCCTGAGACTAGGGCAACTTCCCTGAAATATGTATCTGCCTAGCTTTTCCAGGTGGCCTACACATGTCTGACCACTGCCACCTCCATAAGAACCCCTGAATATTCATGACAAAGTGAAGGAAGACACGCTACCCAACCCCCTTGCCATCCTCCTTCTAGACTAGTTTTGGTGTGTCCCAAATTGTATATGACTTAAGTCTTTTTAAATGTATTTCAACTTATTCTATGGCTTAGTGTATAGTTTCCGCTCTTGTTGGGTGGAGTATCTACAGGTATCTGTAAGGTCATGTTGTTTAACTCTTATGTCTACTTATTATCCTTCTGCCTGATTGCTCTATCCACTATTGAAAGTGTGGTGTTGAAGTCTCCAGTAATTATTGTGGAATTGTCTATTTCTCCCTTTGATTCTGTCATTCTGTCATTTGTTGCTTCATGTATTATGGGACTATGTTATATATACTATCTTTAAAACTGTTCTAGCTTCCTGATGAATTAACCCTTTTATCATTATAAAATATCACTGTTTATCTCTGGTAACATCTTATCATTGTAAAGTCTCCTGTCTATTTTGTCTGGTGCTAGTATAACCACTCCTGGTTTCTCATGGTTGCTATTTGCGTAATTATGTTAAGTGGCAAAAGGTACTTCTGTAGATGTAACAAAATTGATCTTGAAATGGGGAGATTATCCAGATGGACTGATCTAATCACAGAAACCCTTTTAATCTGGGTCAAGAGGTCTAGGGAGTTGGAGAGAGTAAAAATTTAGACTGTAGATTTTCATCCGCAAAATCTTTTTCTTGATCTGATTTCAGTCTTCGACTCTCCTGATACAGGCGTGGAGATTGATTCAACTGACTTCAGGGTTTGACACTTAAAAAAAAATAATAAATTTATTTATTTTAATTGGAGGCTAATTCCTTTACAATATGGTATTGGTTTTTGCCATACATTGACATGAATCCGCCACGGGTGTACATGTGTTCCCCATCCTGAACCCCCCTCCCGCCTCCCTCCCCATCTCGTCCCTCTGGGTCATCCCAGTGCACCAGCCTCGAGCACCCTGTATCATGCATTGAACCTGGACTGGCGATTCATTTCACATACAATAATATACATGTTTCAATGCCATTCTCCCAAACCATCCCACCCTTGCCCTCTCCCACAGAGTCCAAAAGATTGTTCTATACATCTGTGTCTCTTTTGCTGTCTCGCATACAGGGTTATCATTACCATCTTTCTAAATTCCATATATATGCATTAGTATACTGTATTGGTGTTTCTCTTTCTGACTTACTTCACTCTGTATAATAGGCTCCAGTTTCATCCACCTCATTAGAACTGATTCAAATGTATTCTTTTTAATGGCTGAGTAATATTCCATTGTGTATATGTACCACAGCTTTCTTATCCATGCATCTGCTGATGGACATCTTGGTTGCGTCCATGTCCTGGCTATTATAAACAGTGCTGCGATGAACATTGGGGTACATATGTCTCTTTCAATTCTGGTTTCCTCAGTGTGTATGCCCAGCAGTGGGATTGCTGGGTCATATGGCAGTTCTATTTCCAGTTTGTTAAGGAATCTCCACACTGTTCTCCATAGTGGCTGTCCTAGTTTGTATTCCCACCAACAGTGTAAGAGGGTTCCCTTTTCCCCACACCCTCTCCAGCATTTATTGCTTATAGACTTTTGGATAGCAGCCATTCTGACTGGCGTGAAATGGTACCTCATTGTGGTTTTGATTTGCATTTCTCTAATAATGAGCAATGTTGAGCATCTTTTCATGTGTTTGTTAACCATCTGTATGTCTTCTTTGGAGAAATGTCTGTTTAGTTCTTTGGCCCATTTTTTGATTGGGTCTTTTATTTTTCTAGAATTGAGCTGCAGAAGTTGCTTGTATATTTTTGAGATTAATTCTTTGTCAGTTGCTTCATTTGCTATTATTTTCTCCCATTCTGAAGGCTATCTTTTCACCTTGCTTATAGTTTTCTTTGTTGTGCAAAAGCTTTTAAGTTTAATTAGGTCCCATTTGTTTATTTTTGCCTTTATTTCCAATATTCTGGGAGGTGAGTCATAGAGGATCCTGCTGTGATTTATGTTGGAGAGTGTTTTGCCTATGTTCTCCTCTAGGACTTTTATAGTTTCTGGTCTTTTTTTTTTTTTAGTTTCTGGTCTTATGTTTATATCTTTAATCCATTTTGAGTTTATTTTTGTGTATGGTGTTTGAAAGTGTTCTAGTTTCATTCTTTTACAAGTGGTTGACCAGTTTTCAAAGCACCACTTGTTAAAGAGGTTGTCTTTTCTCCATTGTATATTCTTGCCTCCTTTGTCAAAGATAAGGTGTCCATAGGTGTGTGGATTTATCTCTGGACTTTCTATTTTGTTCCATGGATCTATATTTCTGTCTTTGTGCCAGTACCATACTGTCTTGATGACTGGCTTTGTAGTAGGGCCTGAAGTCAGGCAGGTTGATTCCTCCAGTTCCATTCTTTCTCAAGATTGCTTTCACTATTCGAGGTTTTTTTGTATTTCCATACAAATTGTGAAATTATTTGTTCTAGTTCTGTGAAAAATACTGTTGGTAGCTTGATAGGGATTGCATTGAATCTATAGATTGCTTTGGATAGTATGCTCATTTTCACATACTGATCTTCTGATCCATGAACATGGTATATTTCTCCATCTATTTTTGTCCTCTTTGATTTCTTTCACGTGTTTCATAGTTTTCTATATACAGGTCTTTTGTTTCTTTAGGTAGATATATTCCTAAGTATTTTATTCTTGTCATTGCAATGGTGAATAGAATTGTTTCTTTAATTTCTCTTTCTGTTTTCTCATTGTTAATGTATAGGAATGCAAGGGATTTCTGTGTGTTAATTTTATATCCTGCAACTTTACTATATTCATTGATTAGCTCTAGTAATTTTCTGGTGGAGTCTTTAGGGTTTTCTATGTATAGGATCATGTCATCTGCAAACAGTGAGAGTTTTACTTCTTCTTTTCCAATCTGGATTCCTTTTATTTCTTTTTCTGCTCTGATTGCTGTGGCCAAAACTTCCAAAACTATGTTGAATAGTAGTGGTGAGAGTGGGCACCCTTGTCTTGTTCCTGACTTTAGGGGAAATGCTTTCAGTTTTTCACCATTGAGGATAATGTTTGCTGTGGGTTTGTCATATATAGCTTTTATTATGTTGAGGCATGTTCTTTCTATCCCTACTTTCTGGAGGGTTTTTATCATAAATGGGTGTTGAATTTTGTCAAAGGATTTCTCTGCATCTATTGAGATAATCATATGGCTTTTATTTTTCAATTTGTTAATGTGGTGTATTACGTTGATTGATTTGTGGATGCTGAAGAATCCTTGTATCCCTGGGATAAAGTCCACTTGGTCATGAGGTATGATTTTTTTTAATATGTTGTTGGATTCTCTTTGCTAGAATTTTGTGAAGGATTTTTGCATCTATGTTCATCAGTGATATTGGCCTGTAGTTTTCTTTTTTTGTGGCATCTTTGTCAGGTTTTGGTATTATGGTGATGGTGGCCTCATAGAATGAGTTTGGAAATTTACTTTCCTCTGCAATTTTCTGGAAGAGTTTGAGTAGGATAGGTGCTGGCTCTTCTTTAAATTTTTGGTAGAATTCAGCTGTGAAGCCATCAGGTCCTGGGCTTTTGTTTGTTGGAAGATTTCTGATTACAGTTTCAATTTCCATGCTTGTGATGGGTCTGTTAAGATTTTCCATTTCTTCCTGGTTCAGTTTTGGAAAGTTGTACTTTTCTAAGAATTTGTCCATTTCTTCCAAGCTGTCCATTTTATTGGTATATAGTTGCTGATAGTAGTCGCTTATGATCCTTTGTATTTCAGTGTTGTCTGTTGTGATCTCTCCATTTTCATTTCTAATTTTGTTGATTTGATTTTTCTCCCTTTGTTTCTTGATGAGTCTGGCTAATGGTTTGTTGATTTTATTTATCTCCTCAAAGAACCAGTGTTTGGCTTTGTTGATTTTTGCTACGGTCTCTTTTGTTTCTTTTGCATTTATTTCTGCCCTAATTTTTAAGATTTCTTTCCTTCTACTAACCCTGGGGTTCTTCATTTCTTCCTTTTCAGGTTGCTTTAGGTTATTATTATTATTATTTATTTGACTTTTTTCTTGTTTCTTGAGGTAAGCCTGTATTGCTGTGAACCTTCCCCTTAGCACTGCTTTTTACAGGTTTGACACTTTTAACCTCCGGTGCACGGATTTCGCAGCAGTTGAGGCTTTCCTCTGCCTAGTCTGTCAAAATCTGCCTCTCCCGGGCAGGTTATTGACTGCCCGGCTGCCTCAGCGCAGCTGCTCTCGCGGGATCTGGAGCCGCACACCTCGTGCGACACTGGCAGAGGAGCTTCGGGCAGAGTGGGTTCAAATTGCCTGAAGCCTGAGAGGCCTAGCTGCTCGCGGGCGCATGCGGAGACTTTGTGGTTCTGCGGCTCCCGCTGCCCGCCTCCTTCTGACCCCCCAGGGCAGTAACGTCCTGGCAGGAAGAGACCGGTAGGAGAAGGGCGGCCTTTCCTTTAAAGTCCTGTCCAGTCAGGATCCAAAAACGATCCTGAGACGGAGGAAGAGGTGGAAATACATTAAGGGAGAAGAAATCCTCGGTGATTTCCTCATCTAAAAGCACCCTGTCTGCCCTCTGATGGGTAAAGGCAGACACACTGAAAACCACAATCACAGGAAATTAACCAGTCTGATCACATGGACCACAGCCTTGTCTAACAATGAAGCTATGAGCCATGCCGTGTAGGGCCACCCAAGACGGACAGGTCATGGTGGAGAGTTCAGACAAAACGTGGTCCACTGAAGAAGGGAATGGCAAACCACTTCAGCATTCTTGCCTTGAGAATCCCATGAACAATATGAAAAAGCAAAAAGATAGGACACTGAAAGATGAACTCCCCAGGTCAGTATGTGCCCAGTATGCTACTGGAGATCAGTGGAGACTCCAGAATGAATGAAGAGAGGGAGCCAAAGCAAAAACAACACCCAGTTGTGGATATGACTGGTGATGAGAATAAAGTCTGATGCTCTAAAAAGCAATATTGCATAGGAACCTGGAATGTTAGGTCCATGAATCAAGGCAAATTGGAAGTGGTCAAAGAGGAGAGTGAACATCAACATTTTAGGAATCAGCGAACTAAAATGGACTGGAATGGGTGAATTTAACTCAGATGACCATTATATCTACTACTGTGGGCAAGAATCCCTTGGAAGAAATGGAGTAGCCATCATAGTCAACAAAAGAGTACAAAATGCAGTACTTGGATGCAATCTCAAAAATGACAGAATGATCTCTGCTCATTTCCAAGCAAACCATTCAATATCACGATAATCCAAGCCTATGCCCCAACCAGTAATGCTGAAGAAGCTGAAGTTGAATGGTTCTATGAAGACTTGCAGGACCTTCTAGAACTAACACCCCCAAGAAGATGTCCTTTACATTATAGGGGACTGGAATGCAAAAGTAGGGAGTCAAGAAATACCTGCAGTAATAGGCAAATTTGGCCTTGGAGTATAGAATGAAGCAGAGCAAAGGCTAGTAGAGTTTTGCCAAGAGAACACATTGGTCATAGCAAACACTCTCTTTCAACACACAAGAGAAGACTACACATGGACATCACCAGATAGTCAATACTGAAATCAGATTGATTATATTCTTTGCAGCCAAAGATGGAGAAGTTCTATACAGTCAGCAAAAACAAGACTGGAAGCTGACTGTGGCACAGACCATGAACCCCTTAATGCCAAATTCAGACTTAAATTGAAGAAAGTAGGGAAAACCACTAGACCATTCAGGTATGACCTAAATCAAATCACTAATGATTACACAGTGGAAGTGAGAAATAGATTCAAGGGATTAGATCTGATAGAGTGCCTGAAGAGCTGTGGACAGAGGTTTGTGACATTATACAGGAGGTGGTGATCAGAACCATCCCCAAGAAAAGGAAATGCAAAAAGGCTGTAGCCCGTCAAACTCCTCTGTCCATGGGATTTTCCAGGCAAGAATACTAGAGTGGGTTACCGTTTCCTTCTCCGGGGGATCTTCCTGACCCAGAGATTCCAGAGATTGAACCCAAGTCTCCCGCATTGCAGGCAGATTCTTTACCATTTGCACTACCAGGGAAGCCCTTACTTGGGGTAAGAGTACTTTAAAATCTTTTAGCCAAGAAAGTGATTTCTGAAGAGTTTTAAAGTGAAGACCTGTAGGTGTCGGGGAAACGAGACAAAACAACCAGACACTACTGAAAATATCTCACACCCAGGGCCACTTCAGCCAGCTAGGTTTGACCCTCAGATTGGGCCCATTTTTCTTTCAATGCATCATTTGTGGAACTCAAATAAATACGTATTATATGTAGCAGGGGGACTCCTGCAATGTGGGCTGGTGGTAAGAGAGAGAGATCAGGCTCAACTGTGAAAACAGCAAAGAAAAGTTGGAATTTATAGCCAAGATGCACGGTGAGGGTTAGTTGATGGAACGTTACTAAGAGGAAATATCGGGAGTTACGGGGAGATTATGCTAAGCCAACCTAAGGGATTCTTGCTGAATATCAGCCAAAGTGATCAGGCATCAGCTGGGGTGTGGTGGTGGTGGAGGCGGAGGAGCCTTGTTAGGAATCATGGTAGCAGTGTTCTGTTTAAAATGACTTAGCAGGATTTGTGCTGAAATTGGACAATGCAAAGACCAATTCTGAAGATTAAAATTCAGGCTGTAGTTGAGAAGAGAGTTCAGAGGAGCCTGATCTAGACTTTGGTCAAGGAGAGAATTTTTGTGAACAACCATAGCTCTCATACATGTGTTGATGTAAATTGGTAAAAGCATTTGGGGAAATATTTAGGCAGTTTCTTGTAGAATTAAATACTCACCCTTCCTCTTAGGTTCCATCAGATCCTTCCTCAAGTAGTCAACCCAGAGAAATGGGGAAGAGGAGTGTGCCCACAAAAACACTTTATAATAAGAATGCCCATAGAAGCTTTTTCACAACAACCAAAACTTAAAACAATCCAAATATCCAACATAAGGAGAATGATATAGAAACTGTAAAATATCTATGCAATGGATTACTACTTAGCAACAAAAAGTAATGACATACTGAATGCAAGAGTTTTTAAAAGATGCAAAACTAATTTAAGGTGAAATAAATAGGGATAGTGATAGTCAAAAGATGAAAAGGATAATGAAAATCATCTTGTCTATGATTTCCCTGCATTTAACATTATTGATCCAGTAGTAACTAAGTCCAGGCACATCTAAAAACAACAAAATGAAGTAGAATGCTCTTATGGCTCCCATTTTACAGATGAAAGAAGTGAGGCACAAAAGATTTACTTTATCCAAGGCCACACAAGGGCAGAACCATTTTTACAACCCAGAGTTTGTGTTCCTGAGCACAGATTAGTTGGGTCTTTCTTCACAGATGTCTGTATATCAGAATTTCTCAGTTGTAGAGATGAGAAGAAGAGTCAGGAGAGAGTGGACAAGAAAGGGATCGAGGGAGGGATAGAAGCACAAATTCTTTCCTACTCCTCCCTACCAATCCTGGGAGTTAGTATGTGTCTACTCCAGGGCTTCCCAGGTGGCTCAGTGGAAAGAATTCAGCTGCTAATGCAGGAGAGAAGGGTTTGGGAAGATCCCCTGAAGGAGGATTTGTCAAGCTACTCCAGTATTCTTGCCTGGGTAATCCCAGGTACAGAGGAGGCCTGGTAGGATACAGACCGTGGCATCACAAAGAGTTGGACACAGTTGAGTGACTTAGCATTCACTCAGGCAGGCACTCCATATGGAGTCCAGAAAATGTGACTACTACTGTCTCTGGTGCATACTATTAATGCAGTAGGCTGTTAGCCAGGAGGCTGGTGGTTCTAACCCATCCAAGAATGGTGGGAGTGGTTTTCATTCCATTTCATTCACGGTTGTCTATTCTGGGTCTTGTCTACCTTACAACTACTGTCAGGTTAGCGCTAGCTATGTTCTCACAACACACCTTCTTTAAGAGTGTTCTAACTCAGGAACTCTGGAAAGAGACCTAAGAATCTATGTTCTGCTGGGGTGAAATATGTATTCAGTCTTTAAAGGCTTGGACAGTAAGTTAAAATATATTTGCCTCAAGTTTTTCACTTTTAATAGACCAGTGATTAGTATTTGCTCTATCAATTATGTTATCAGAGAAATCATCATCATAATTATCCTCTGCATTATTTTTGATAAGGATATTTCTTCCATAGTTTGTGTATTACTTGGTTTCATGGTTTTATGATTATGAATTTGCTGCAGTCATCATGATTGTACACATACCGTTGACCACTTTTGCAGGTATTTCCATAGTCTAGAGAACTAGATGTGCAATTGCTACCTTCAGTGTTTATACACTTCTTATGTTGGCAAATCCTGCCAATTTGCTTTCTACAGAAGTGAGACTGAGTCATATTCCAATTTATTTTCTAATCTCTCAATGTCCTTTTCTTCATTTACTTGCCAACACAACAGTCTTTCTATGTATCTCTCTATGATATTCTAACTAATAAAGGGAGCAGTGCCTTCCTGACACAACAAGGGGAAGGACAGCAGACGGACACTGTGGACATTACACAGAGATACTCTATATTGTATGTTGGAAAACTAAACATGCAATATTTTTAGAGTCTTCCAATAACTGTAATTGCTTTCTCTGATGACTTAGTCAAGGAGGTGCAGAGAAGACTGGCCAGAATGACTTCTTTGACAACCTCCTACCAAGCAACTTCTCCAAGGAGAAAAATCTCGCTGATCCTGGATGTTTTCTCTTTCTCCCTTTTCCTCTTTTATTTATACATTTTGGTTTGATGAAAATAATCTAGTGCCTATCCTCCCTCCTATAAAATGGGGAATTGGCATTTGAATTTGTCTATTATTCCTCCCCCCGCCCCAACTATGTCCATAAAAATTAACACATCATTAGAGTCAATATAGAATCCTGCCCCCGACAGGCTCCTCCTCCAGACCTGGACCCTTGGATCTTTGCTCCATTCTACTGTTGAATCTCATGAACAAAATTGAGCTCTTTGGCTTTTACATACTAAGTGTGTTTATTGGACAAGTCTCTTTTCTTCCTCTCATTTGTGCATCATTGTTCTCTCCCATCACTGTGGGATTCTGCTTGTAATTTAAGAAGTGAACTTCTGGGGATAATCCATGTTGAGTGGTGGTTGACAAGGATCCATTCCCTGTGAGGTAGAAGTTGACAGCTTATCTGGACTGTGAGGCTTTCTCAACTGCTGCTTGTCCTGAGGATTCTGGTATTTCATTAGTATGAAATAATGACACTGCAGTAGGGAAAAGTGTCCACCTCTTGTCTTTCCACAATTTGGTAAAAATCATATGAGCCCAATCAATAGTGGTCAATAACTGCAAAATGGGACTATCTAAAATAAGGATGATCTTAATACACAATGGTTCCCCCCATAGGGAACTCTTAAAATTAATAAACAGCTACACTTAAAAAGAATTAGTACCGGAAGAATACTGTTGCATGTTTCAGCATGCAACAGGCAGCTCTCTTTCATTGGTATACTCAAGTTTCTAAATAAAAAATCATGTAAATGACCTTTAAGGATTGTTTAAATCAGACAACAGAAAGCTGAGGAAGAGACATTTATGTCATTACGAAAAAGCAGTGAGTCAGCAACATGAGCACTTGTGACAGCTCTACTAATCAAGATCGAATACTTCCAGAACTGTAAGCAAGTTTAGTCCTTATTAAAAATGGATGAAAAGCAATGACTTCATGCATAGATTCATACACTAGTGACTCATAAGTGTATCACAGAATTACTCTGATTTTCAGCAATGCTGCTGCTAAGTTGCTTCAGTTGTGTCTGACTCTGTGTGACCCCACAGACAGAAGCCCACCAGGGTTCCCCGTCCCTGGGATCCTCCAGGCAAGAACACTGGAGTGGGGTGCTATTTCCTTCTCCAACGCATGAAAGTGAAAAGTGAAAGTGAAGTCATTCAGTTGTGTCTCACTCTTAGCAGACCCCATGGACTGCAGCCTACCAGGCTCCTCCGTCCATGGGATTTTCCAGGCAAGAGTACTGGAGTGGGTTGCCATTGCCTTCTCGGTTTCAGCAGTGAGGGTCCTTCAACATTAAGCCATAGTGCTGCTTAATTATTTCATTTTGTTTCCCTCACTGGCAAGTGGTTTTGCTAGATATCATTGCATCTGCTTTCACCTTAAATAATACCCTCAGTTTGATGGAATTTTCTCCTTTTAAATAGAGTTTCTTAGAAACAAATCAACATACTCTCCCTTCCTCCAGAGAGAAAGGACAAATTAGGTATGTAAAAATTTAAAGGAGCTAATGCCCCAGTTAGTTTAGGGAAAGTAATAATCATTTACATAACTTTAAATGTAAATTTTAAATGAGAAAATGAAGAATTTTTAGAGAAAAAGTTTTATGCCTATATTTAAATGCAATATTTCCTGAAAGAAAAATATGCTGCTGAATTCCTAACATGAGAAAATAAAAGGTTTAGCTATAGATTCAATTGATGTTCTTGGTTACTTGGTACAAAAAAAAAAAAGAAAGGAAGAAATGAAATTGATAATAAATTGTATCTTAGTATATTTAAGAAGTTATATAATTTAAATATTTGATGTATAATGGTATTGGAAAGGTTTATATCATTTTTTTTGAATAATTTGGTCTAAAAGTAACTATATATTTTCTTTCACATTTTCTCATAATGTAGAAAATAATAATAACATAATAGTCTACTCTATACAAGTCTTGAGTTTATATTGACTTGAAAATCCAAATTAAATTGCACTTCCTTAATTTCCTCTAGTGGTTGTACTGATCAAATAAACAAATATTGCATCCAATAAATATAAAATTTTAAATTTATGTGTTCAAGTATATTAAATGTACTAGAGAGGTAATATCTTTAAATGGGAATTAACACTTATAATTCTAGAAACCAGAGTACTCAGCTATTCCATTTAAAATTTTTTGTAAATATTTTTAGTTGCCATCTAATATATGATTCCACATATACCAAAAAAGTGACTGCAAGATTCTTATGTTCCCACATGTGTCAGCAGAAATAGAATTGTATACGAACCGTGTAAACACTATGTGACAGAGCAATTACTCTTCCAGGACTCTTTGCTATAGAAGACCTTGTACAAGGGGCCAACGATGTGTGTACAAGGATGGACTACAGCATTATTTGTAACCATGAAATCATAAAACCAGCTTAATTTCAAAAGCATATGGAAAGGGTTAAATACTCTATTTAATACTACATGCAGAAAAAAAGACGGTAGTAATCCCGTCGTTAAAAGCAATTCAGAAATTAACGCTGACATCCCAGGGATTTCCAGGGGACCTATTTTCCGGTTGGGGCTTTCCTGATAGCTCAGTTGGTAAAGAATCCGCCTGCAATGCGGGAGACCTGGGTTCGATCCCTCGGTTGGGAAAATTACCTGGAGAAAGGAAAGGATACCCGCTCCAGCATTCTGGCCTGGAGAATTCCATGGACAGTCCATGGGGTCTCAGAGTCGGCCACGACTTTCACTTTCACTTTATTTTCCCGGTGAGCTCTTCTGTATGGCTCGGTGATGGTCTTCTGATCCTGCCTACTGTCCCTGTGAGGTGGATAAGACACAAGAGACAAGAGGAGGAGCCTTTTTCGGCCTTTACAGTAGAGGATGGGCAGAGAAGAGCCAAGAAAACCTATAGCTTCTAAAAAGGTAGGCAGAAGGCGTCCCTGGGTGGGCTCGAACCACCAACCTTTCGGTTAACAGCCGAACGCGCTAACCGATTGCGCCACAGAGACTACCGAGTGCCCAACGTCTCTCAAAGCCGTAGAGAAGAAACAGCCCTTCCACCCCAGGCGGAGCCACACGCCTTTCCCCGGCCTGCTATACCCTCTTAAACCCTCGGACAACCGGAGAACTGACTTCGACGCACCGCGTTGCTTCTCGTGGGGAAACGGCAGTCGGGCGATTCCGAGGCCAGAAGGGCAGCGGTTCGTCCCCGCCGCGCCTGGCTCCTCACCCGCCGCAGATGCAGCGCCCCCGAGACGCCCCGGGCCTGAGCCGAGGGGGGCCCGAGGGAAGCTGAACCCGCGGTGGGCCCTGTGACGGCTCTCCGATTGCTTCGCGGGCGCTGCCCTCCCTGCGCTGGTCCGCGGTCGGTGGCGCGGGAGCCGGAACCAGGGGGCGCGGGGGGTCGGTCCGAAGGGACAAACGCGACGAGCCGGGAAAGAAGCCGGCGAGGTGGGGACCAGGATGAGGAGACTTCCCTGGAGGTCTGTGCAGAGGCACGTGCCTGATTCTGGGAGGCAAGACTTGGCTTCTGTTTTGATTTAGTCACCATGTATCAAAATTGAGAGGAAGGGACTGGAAAACAGGGCGGGGATGGAAGAAAGTCTATGAATACCTGTTGCCGTCCAGCAACAGCGCAGTGACTGGAATGAATTTACGTCCGCCTTGAAAGAGCAAGGGCTGCGACGGCAGCAGGAGCCGTGGCGCGCCGTGATCGTATAGTGGTTAGTACTCTGCGTTGTGGCCGCAGCAACCTCGGTTCGAATCCGAGTCACGGCATTCTCACCCGTCGCCCCTGACGGCTGCCGCCTTTTTACTTCGCCTGGAAACTTGCACAATTGTAACCCACAGAGTACTCATCTCAACGTTCTCATCCCTGGTCTGAGCAGAAGGAAACTGAAGGCGGCGATTTCTCCTTCCGCGCTGCTGTGATATAGGGAGCCCAGCAAGGAGCCTCCTGTGCTGTACTTGGTGGAACGCCTAGTTTCTTTGTTACTCAAGATGGGCAGGAGAAAGACCCGATAAAATCTGTGTCAGATAAGCGACTCCTCCTCCCTAGACTTGTTTTGCCGATTTCGTCTGGGCTCCTGGGAATCCCTGTTCCGAGGACTTTTTCAATCCTTGGCCGTTGTTCCCTGGCTAGTCATCATACTGACCTCTCTAGTGCCCTTCGTTTTATACCCTCAAGGATCTTAACTGCCTGTCGGCAGCCACTCACTAGATAAATGGTATCCATCAGGACGGGACTACGGGAGGAACTTAACAATCACCGCTTATAAATGATGAAGAACCGTGACTACAGCACCCTCTGCTCTGACAACCAACTAGTGGAAACGGCGAACATGTGATTCTTCTGCCTGACTACAGCTTTGCTGGCAACAGACAGGAAAGCTATACTGAGAGCAGGACCCAAAGCAGGGAGTTTGGGTCAATCACAAATGGAGATCAGACTTGAAGATTCCCTGAGTAAAGGAAACTGTTTAATTGTGCGAGGAAAAGCTCCCTTTGCTTATTTTGCAAAATGAACAAAACCTACCTTGTGCCATTCTTGTTTATGCCTCTGAAAACCAAACCAAACCAAACCAAACAAAATTGTTCGCCCAAATTGGTAGAAAGCAACCACTTTTCACCAAGTCCCTATCACAAGGAAGACTGTAATTTATTGATACAACTAATCATTGGTGAAGAATAAACAGCCACTACCTCCTCACTGTATAAGCTGCTTTATACCAGGACACCTCTGAGCCTCCTTCCGTAATTTGTTAGAACACTCCCTCTTCCTGAACCATCTTTTTGGGCACTGTCAACCTTTACTAATTGCTGTTTTGGTGACCTGGTGGTTTTACTTCTGCTGTATATGGACTTTGACAGTGCCTCAACATTTTTGTCTATCAGACTGGGCCAACAAGGGAACTCTCAGCCCTACTGTTATTTTCCCCTTTGCCTGGATTTAGTGACTACTCAATCAGCAATGAGGAATCATTAAAATCATTGTCATTGGCCTCTGATTTATTTGTTAACATTTACTGTCCAGACTCCTTTCATTTGTATATTTGCCTCTTCTAGAATGTCATGGAAATGGGATCATAGTGCAAATACTGTTTTTTCACACCTCTTTATCTGCATAGTCTCTCTGACTTTATCCATTGTTGAGTCAGGCAGATTTCATTTCTCTTTCATTGTTGAGATATGTTCCATGGCAGTAACACAGCACAGTCTGTTTACCATTCACTCGATAGAGAACATTTGAGCTGTTTCCAGTATTGGCTATTGTGAATGAAGCTGCTTTGAACATTCTCTTCACAAGAGATTTTGTAGACATAGGTTTTCATTTCTCTTGGAAAAAAACCTAGGTGAATAGGCAATATTGCTGGTACCAAAGAGTAGTATATACTCAATTTCATGAAACATTAAAGCTTTTACCAGAGCAGTTGTACCATTTTATATTACCCCCAACAATATGAATGAGAGTTGTGGTTATTCCATTTCTTTGCAATATTGTTGGTGTTTCTTCTCCTTATAATTTTAGCTATGCTACTAAAAGAGTAGTGGTATCTCAATGTGGTTTTGATGTCCTTTTCTCTGGCAGCTACAAATAATGAGCACTCCTTGTATCCTTTATTGGCCATGTGCGTATCTTCTGAAGTACCTGTTCATATCTTTTACCCATCTGAAAAAAAAAAAGTTGGTTGATTGTTCTTTTTAAAAAAATTATTATTGAGTTGGAGAAGGACATTATACATTATAATAATGGGGAGGTGGGGTTGTAAGCTATGTTTTGTAAATATTTTCTTCTTGTCTATAGCTTGCTTTTCCACTTCAGTGGCATCTTTGGCTGAGAAGACATGGTTAACATTGATGATATCTAATGTATCATTTGTCTTTGTTTTATATTCTTTGTGTCCTGGTTAATAAATCTTTGCCTACCACCAAATCACGAAGTATCCTCAAAATGCCTTCTAACTTCTATGTCTTGGTCTACGATGCACCTCAGACTAATCCTTGTCTGTGAGATAGAAATAAACTGCCCTGTCCCCAATATTGAACCGATTTCCTTTCCCCATTGAACTGCTTTTCTTGAAAATCCATTCACTTCCTGAGCTATGGGTCAGTTTCAAGTCCGTCAACTCAGTCCATTTTGTAATTCTGTACTTTGATGCCACTTGCACTTTGTTGGTCTATAGGGGGTCGTGGTAACTCTTCTAGTTAGATAGAGCAACAAGTTTTCCTGTTCTGTTCATTTCCACACCAAATGATACATTTTACAACATGTAATAACTCATGTAACCATCACCCAGGCCAAGATATGTTACTTCCTCTTCTGCTTTCCCTTTGGGACACAGGCCCTCCCTCACATGTACTGGCTGCCCCCTTGTGGCCAAAGACCCTCTATTGCTCCCTCTTTGGAGAACAAAGTCCCAGTTACCTGCAGCGCTGAAGAACCTGCAGGAACGTGTCAAAGCACTCTGCACTTCCAGATGATGGGGCAGGTAGGTTGAGGGGTGGTGGTGGTGAAGGGAGGTGAGGAGGCAGCGGGAAGTTAGCTCAGTTTTTAGTCCTTTGATGAAGAGGAAATTGTGCCTAGGGAAGTTCAAATACTACCAAGTGGAAAGACTGGGGATTGCCTACTCACTGGTACCCAGGCCATACTTGTCTGCTTTGTCTACTTGGGTAGACTGGACAAGGGGACTCCATTGCCCTTCACCAGCCAGGGGGATGTTTCAGAGGTGGTGGACTTCAATGGTAACTCTAGATCCTGAAACCTCATAGGATTTTTCTTCACTTTCCCTTTGATCTCTCTTCTGCCTACCCAAAAAGAGAGGATTCACTGCCTTTCTTTCTCAGTCAGGACACTTTTGGGGTCCCTTGGGGACAGGACTGAAGTGGGTATCTGATTTCCCCTAAATGTCACTCCTGGTTTGGGTGTCTCAGGAGCTCAGGCTGACCCAGTATCAACTCCCAATGGGCGGGACCCCTGAGAGACCAGAGGCTGCAAAGCAGGAGGCTGGAAGTGTCGCCCCACATGTCGGACACCACATTTAAACCCTATTCATCCCTGTGCACCTCCTCCTCAGGGAAGCCTAGGGCAGCCCAAATAAAGTAGCCCCAAAGCTTCTCTGCAGGCTGAACTCAAAGAGACCTGAAATTCCAGATGGGGGCGAGAGGACCCTCATTGAGCAGACCCGACATCTGGCTGCACTTGGCAGGCAGGCTCAAAGAGGTTGATTTCAAGGATGGAGACAAAGAAAAGTCTTCATGGCAGAAAACCCCAGGATCTAGAGATCAAAAACTTCAATCCTAACGTCTAGATGAGCAGGGGGCTGAGTTGAAAACACCGCTGCACCCTGACCAGGACAGTCATCTGCCCAAATTCAGAGGCCAGGAACAGGAGACACTGGGCACATTGCTGGTTCTCTCTGGGCTCCCACCCTCACTACCTGCCCACACTGTGACACTAGGCCCTGTGTGGAGACATCTTTTACTTTGTAAGACTGGGGGAAGGGGGATGGAAAGTTTCCACTGGCGTCTAGATGGAGGAAGGGTGAGAGGGGAGGTCTCTAAATATGCTTCGGTCCTCAGGCAGACCGCTATCCCATGAAGAATGATCCCATCCAAAATATCAACACTGCAGAAGTTGAGAAACCCTGGTGTAGATCAATATCCATATACTTGAGAGTCGAGAAAACACCAATTCCTGAGTAACTGGATGTGGGGTCTGAGGAAAACTGGTGGCAGAGAAAACTACAAGATTTTTGACCTGTGTATAGAGAAGGATGGCGTTGGCATGGACTAAGGTGGGAAAACTATAGGTGCAGCAGGTTGTAGGGGGAACTCATCCTCTGGGATTTTTCCCAGCAAGAACACTGGAGTGGGTTGCCAACTCTTTCTCCAGGCAGTCTTCCTGGGTACAGGAATCAAACCCATGCCGCCTGTGTCTTCAACATTGCAGGCAAATTGTTTACCCACTGAGGCATCAGGGAACCCTGTAGTGGGGAAGATCTGTTTTCAAATGGCACTCGGGTCCTCCAGCCCATTGCACGGAAGAGCCAAGCAACTGACCACGTGGTGGCAAAGGAAAGTACCCCTTTCACTGCAGGGTTCTCAGCAAGGAGAACAGGCCGCTGATGCTCAAAAGACCCCAAGTCACGGATGGCTTTCAGGCAAGTGTCAATACAGACAGTGTGGAGGAGAGGGTGCCAGGGTGTCTGATCAGCTCCCTGATCAGACTGTAGTCCTCTGACTGCTTGATGGTGAGGTAGCAAGGTGAAGTTTCTGGAATCAACATCATCATAATGACCCTCTAACCTCTACTGGGTCTATGTGCTTGTTGTGGTCAGCAGTTTCCATCTGGGTTCTGTGAAAACAACCTCAGAACAGGCATCAAACATTGTCATCTATGTCCTAAAGGGAGAAACTTCAGGTCCTGTGATGCTGCTATGTGACTCATTTATTGTGAAAATTGTTAGCAGTCCTCCTACCCGACTGCTGCTCTTTGTCTCTGCATGTTCTCACTCCTCTCAAAACTAATTCTTGAGCCAGACTTCTGGCAACTCAGGGATGGCTCAGGAGACAGGAATTTTTCTCCACGAGGAACTGGGGAACACTGAGGTATGGGTGAACCGAGAAAGCCATTTCAGGGATTGCTGGACTTTGGACCCAGACTCCAGATCGCAGTCTTTGAGCCAGACTCCCGAGAGCTTTCCGTTCAAGCCCTCTCCGTTGCTGCACCCGCCCGAGTCCTTCTGGACCTTGGAGATGCGGGCTCTCCGTGAGCGGTCCCTGTCCCGGGCACAACGCCTCCCGCCTCCTCCGGGCCCCTGGCCGCCGCTCCAGCTCCCCGGGCCCCAGCGACCTTCTATGCTATTCACTCCCGGGCACCTCGCTAAGGCGGGTCACCAGTCCAGTTCTGAGGTGCGGCCGGAATGAGGCAACTTGCTCCTGACTTGGGGACCAGGCGGGACTCGGGGGCGCTGGGTGCCTCACCGGCAGGTGCCTTTTCTGGGGGAAGAAGGGAAGGGATGGCCTTTGGAAAGGATTTCTGGAAGTGAGGGCGAAGGCTCAAGACCTTGGAGAAGGCGCAAGACCTCCCCCGGGGAGAAAGGAAAACGGTGATTGTAGTCAGAGCCAAGGTGCTCGCTTCAGCAGCACATATACTAAAAATAATAGTCAGAGGCAAGAACCTCCCTGGTGGTCTAGTGGCTAGGATTCGGCGCTTTCACCGCCGCGGCCCGGGTTCGATTCCCGGTCAGGGAAGCCTTTTGTGCATCCCCTGATTCACCGTATCGAGAAAAACTACAGTCGCGGATCCTCTCACCAGATGAAAGCAGCTTGTCAATTATGCGAGTGGAGTCGGTAGATAAGACGCTGCTGGGTCGGAGGGTCGGGCGGAGCGGGCAGTCGGCGCCGTTCCTTGAACAGCTTTGCGGAGCGCGGTTTGGGAGAAGAGCGCGGGCCGGGGGGAGAGCAGGGTGTTGACCGTGAGTATCGGTGGAGGGATGGGAGGCTGCACCGTGCCTGCGGGCGGTGGGCTCACACTTAACCGGGCACCGGAGAGACTGTGGCTACGAAGGTAGTCCTTCTCAGAATGAGGCTCGTCTATTGCACTCGGGACCTCCAGATGCCGGGATCTCCTCTACTGCGAACCGCCTTCGTGCTCTCCGCCGATATCCCGCGGTTCATGACAGGCGACATGTCTTCCGTGGTGCCTCGCTGTGCTCCGCTCCCCAGATCCAGAGCGGCAGGCTCACCCCCAGCCAGCGCGCCGCTGCTTGGAAATAGGGTCTGCACCCCCATCTGCCCGCTTTCCTATTTCGTGACCAAAGCGTCTGGATGTGTCCTGCGTCTTGAGGCACGCCTCCGGTCTGTCCGCAAGTGCCAGACGTGCCTTCTCCCGCAGCCTGCAGCCGGCCACGCGCTTGTGGGTGCGCGCGCCTGGGCCCCACCCGCCGGGCTCCGCACTGGAACGGGCGGTCCCTGCAGGCTGGCCCGGAGGGCATCTGCCGGGGAAAGGCCGCGCGGCCCCGGTGCCGGGAAAGCGCGGGAGCATCGCTCGGAAGCCTCGCGCTCCACAGTCCCTTTGGGGCCAGGTCAGAAGGAGGCACCCCTTCCAGGAATGCGGAGGTCCGAGACCTCCCTCCGCCAGGAGGCTCCCGGGGCCGGCGCGCAGTATCCCTGGCCCGGCCTAGCCAACTCCCCACCGGCTAGCCCACCCCCCTTCTCCTCTTCCACCCCAGCCGTGTTCCGGCGGAGAGTCAGCGCTCCCTCCACGAGCCCCTCGCCCGTCGGCCGCGCAACCCCCAGATATCACCTAGCCGCCTCTCCGGTGCCTGCGGAGGGACTTGGATCTCTATTTTCCTACAACCGGAGGAGCGAGAACGTGCGGACTCAGGCGGCAACCCGTTCCCTTGCCGGCTCTCTGCGCTCTGCCCATCGAGGGGCCTAGCTCAGGACCCTGGGTCTTCCGCGGTCCAGGGAGCCGGCCACGCTGGGCCGGCTCTCCCACTGCTCCTCAAGAAAGAGCAGCAATGTCCTGCGGGGTCCAGAAGAGGCACCCGGGAAATCATCCAGCACAAGCCGGGACACTGCGCAATGGAGCCCTTCGGAGCAACGCTTCGGTCGGCGCGTCCTTCCCTCCGAGGGCTTCGGGCAGACAAGAATCACCCAGGACGATGAGCTCTCCACTGTCCTGAGACCAGAGGAAAGGAGGGCATCTTCCAGGAGAGCAGCAGCACTGAAGCCTGTGGTCGCAGAGAGGCTTCCGGAGCCAGAGCGCCCTCCCGCCAGCAGAGCTATCCCCGGGCTGTAGAATCTCACCCGCCGAGTCCGCCTCCTCCCCTGCCCCTCCTTCTACACCTTCCCGCGTCTCCTACCCCCTCCGCCCGTCTTCGTTTTCTACCTTGGTGGTCTTCGAGTGCCTCGGGACCTCTCACCTCCGCCACAGATTGCTTATTTCCGGCAGTTCTAAGCTTCAAATAAGGAAATGTATGTAAGAGGGCAACGAACGCTCAACAATGGTGACCACCACCCCCCCCAACTTTTTTTAAAATCAGTAACATTATCTGAATTATCAGGATTGCCTCGTTTGTAACAATTACATTTTCATTGTCGGAATATACTGATGGACATTTAAACCTTACATGTTGAGTAATGAATCGGTTCTGCTATTTTCTTATGAATAATGATGTGCAGAAGAATATTTTTACACATACATCCTTGGCAATTCTGCAGGATAGAGACCGTTCTTTTATTTGTCAGAGGACACTTGCAGGTAGAAAGACAGAAACTGGCCAGCGAGGTGGTGACTGGGAGGCACGCCAAGTGCTGCTCCCTCACAGCCCTGGGGCTCTGGGACAGTCCAGTCCCAGTTCCCACGACTCCTTAAGTATCTTCTGCTCAGGGCTGCCTTCGGATTACAGTCCCTTTTCTTACTCCTTGTCGGTAGAACCACGACCTAACTGGACTTGGCGCGGGGAGCAGGCAAAACCACGCAGTGAAAAGTCTGGGATGAAAAACTAAGACGAGCACGTTGCATTGGCCGGGAATCGAACCCGGGTCTCCCGCGTGGGAGGCGAGAATTCTACCACTGAACCACCAATGCCCCGCTTGTTATGCTTTCTGAGGGCTTTCCCGGAAAGAATTTCCAAAGCGACTGCAACACCCTCGACAGGGAAACGCTTACACCGCTCTGTCCAGTATAACCAACAGAGAATGCCTAACCAACCAGGTGGTGTGTGTGTGTGTGTGTGTGTGTGTGTGTGTGTTTTCCCTTCAGTTTTTCTCTGCCTCTCTATGGAAGAGGCCTGTTCCCCCGCCCCGCCCCCCCAAAAAAGTCCTTCCTGAGCCACTTTCTGAGGAGACCTAGTCCAGCTCAAAAGGTGGTTCAGTGGTAGAATTGTCGCCTCCTGCACTGCAGGCCTGGGTTCGATTCCTAGACAATACACAATACACGTGGGTTTTCTGGCCTGCTCTCCCAAAACTTAGGTTTCCACCAGCATCTAAGGTCGTAAAGAGAGAACAGCAACAGGTACCCGCTCACCGTACGTTTTAGAAAGTGCTCTCGACATCAGGAATTTTGCAGCCCTCACATACTTTTAAGCTCCAGGTGTGTTTGCTGAACCCCTGCATTTTGGAAGATTTCAAACTAAAACCGTTGTTACTTTTATCCTGTCTTCTAGAAATGAAGATCACTGAAAGACAGTAGCTGTAGCAGGAGAGGTGTTAGGGGTCCAGGGAGAAGGATACTTTGTCGGAGCAATTCCTTCAGAGACACAAGAAGCTGAGGAATGGAGCCTCAGACCTTCCTGGTGAGGTAGATCCGAGTTCTCAGGTCTTGGTAAAATTCCAGGTAGGAAACGACTTGTCTAGCCTAAGGATATTGGCCATAGAAAAGAGGAGAGCGGATCAAAAAGTATGTGCATTGGCCGGGAATCGAACCCGGGTCTCCCGCGTGGGAGGCGAGAATTCTACCACTGAACCACCAATGCGTTGGCTTTTTGGGATGCACTAGGTCTCCACAGAAAGTGGCTCAGGAAGGACTTCTTTTTTTTTTTTTTGGAACAGGCCTGTTCGGTAGAGGGGCAGAGAAAAACTGAAGGAAAAAAACAAAAAACACCCAGTTAGTTAGGCATTCTCTGTTGGTTATACTGGACATAAACTTTGGTGCCAGGAGGATGAGAGTTTATAAAAAGAGACTAACAAGATCTGGTTTGGACAACAGGGTGGCCGGTGGTGAGGGTAAACACACCAGGTAAGGGTGGGAATGGATTTGGGTGTGTACTGGTGATTGACGGAAACACTGGGAGACAGTGCCCACTACTCTTAGGAAGATGCTGTGCCTGGGTCTGCTCCTAGAGGGCTGAAGCAGAGGGTGGTATGTGATGCTGAAAGGGAACTAGATGGTGTGTTGCATTTGAGCATTTGTGACTCTCAGACGTATAAGAGGCATTGACTTGTGAAGTAGGAGTTGTGGGTTGAAAGTGCAGGTTTGCAGTTTAGAAAGAGGTGCGGGAATACAAGTAGATCTGGTTGATGTGGGTGGTAAATGAAAGCGTGTTGGCCAGAGGTGGTGTGAACCCTGGTGTTGGACAGAGGGCAGACAGAGCCAAAGTTCTTCAAGGTTGAGGTGATGGTCAGTTTCCTTGTTGAGCTCAAGTTTATGACTCAGCCTCCACCTAGCTTGCTTTCTCAGCAAGAGAACCATAACCGCGTATCTGCAGCTCCTATCTTTCAAAAAGTCATAATGATTCCTAAGTCCCAACATGTGGGGGAGTCCCCACACCAGGTTCCTTTCTTCAGTGTAAATAACTCAGGGAAAATTAGGGAAAGACATCACTCTGTACTTCAGTCTCATCAGAGGACCTATATGTTAACATTTCACCCGTCAATACTTTTCTAGAGTTTAGTCTGTTCCTTATACAACCAAGACACCAAAGCCTACGAATGCCCCATATGCATCTCAGAGTCACAAATGCTAAAACTCAGCACAACACAGAGTCCAGTTTAGGAGATGAGATTCTTCCATTTAATCAAACATTGGTTACAAACAGTATTAATTAATCTCTAAATAGTTATGACATTTCACCTATCCATCGAAATGCTTTGAACACCTCAGAAACCTGACACATACTATTGTTGTAATGCTTACAAGACTGCCTCACTTGTTTATACCGAAAAACGGTGTATTTCTTCATTATCTCTATTTAGATTCTGGCCCTTTCCGTCCTCTAATTACAGTCTGATTCTGCCTCTGTTTCTTATTTCATACCTGTATTAGAATTTCACTTGCCTAACCTAGCCAGTTGGATAATTTTCTCAGACCCTCTAAGAGTCTGAGGTTGCCAGTTGAAGGTGTAGGGTCATAAACAAGGGATCTGGCTGGATTTCCGATGTTTCTTCTGCAGGGGTCTGTGGTATGGTCATAAAGAGCCTTTTTCAGAGTTGTGGCCTGAGCTGATAACGCCGATATTTTGATATTTTCATTTGAATGTTCCCAATTTACGCTGTTGCCTGATTGTAGCCCTTCTTGGCGAGCCTTTGCCTCGAGTGCCTGTCAGTCTGTGAACTCTGTCTTCCAAACAGAGCGGTGTAAGCCTGTTTCGCCGCCGAGGGTGTCGCAGTCGCTTTGGAGATTCCTTCCCCAGGGCCGTCAGAAAGTCAGACAACCGAGGCATTGGTGGTTCAGTGGTAGAATTCTCGCCTCCCACGCGGGAGACCCGGGTTCGATTCCCGGCCAATGCAACGTGCTCGTCTTAGTTTTTCATCCCAGACTTTTCACTGCGTGGTTTTGCCTGCTCCCCGCGCCAAGTCCAGTTAGGTCGTGGTTCTACCGACAAGGAGTAAGAAAAGGGACTGTAATCCGAAGGCAGCCCTGAGCAGAAGATACTTAAGGAGTCGTGGGAACTGGGACTGGACTGTCCCAGAGCCCCAGGGCTGTGAGGGAGCAGCACTTGGCGTGCCTCCCAGTCACCACCTCGCTGGCCAGTTTCTGTCTTTCTACCTGCAAGTGTCCTCTGACAAATAAAAGAACGGTCTCTATCCTGCAGAATTGCCAAGGATGTATGTGTAAAAATATTCTTCTGCACATCATTATTCATAAGAAAATAGCAGAACCGATTCATTACTCAACATGTAAGGTTTAAATGTCCATCAGTATATTCCGACAATGAAAATGTAATTGTTACAAACGAGGCAATCCTGATAATTCAGATAATGTTACTGATTTTAAAAAAAGTTGGGGGGGGGGGTGGTCACCATTGTTGAGCGTTCGTTGCCCTCTTACATACATTTCCTTATTTGAAGCTTAGAACTGCCGGAAATAAGCAATCTGTGGCGGAGGTGAGAGGTCCCGAGGCACTCGAAGACCACCAAGGTAGAAAACGAAGACGGGCGGAGGGGGTAGGAGACGCGGGAAGGTGTAGAAGGAGGGGCAGGGGAGGAGGCGGACTCGGCGGGTGAGATTCTACAGCCCGGGGATAGCTCTGCTGGCGGGAGGGCGCTCTGGCTCCGGAAGCCTCTCTGCGACCACAGGCTTCAGTGCTGCTGCTCTCCTGGAAGATGCCCTCCTTTCCTCTGGTCTCAGGACAGTGGAGAGCTCATCGTCCTGGGTGATTCTTGTCTGCCCGAAGCCCTCGGAGGGAAGGACGCGCCGACCGAAGCGTTGCTCCGAAGGGCTCCATTGCGCAGTGTCCCGGCTTGTGCTGGATGATTTCCCGGGTGCCTCTTCTGGACCCCGCAGGACATTGCTGCTCTTTCTTGAGGAGCAGTGGGAGAGCCGGCCCAGCGTGGCCGGCTCCCTGGACCGCGGAAGACCCAGGGTCCTGAGCTAGGCCCCTCGATGGGCAGAGCGCAGAGAGCCGGCAAGGGAACGGGTTGCCGCCTGAGTCCGCACGTTCTCGCTCCTCCGGTTGTAGGAAAATAGAGATCCAAGTCCCTCCGCAGGCACCGGAGAGGCGGCTAGGTGATATCTGGGGGTTGCGCGGCCGACGGGCGAGGGGCTCGTGGAGGGAGCGCTGACTCTCCGCCGGAACACGGCTGGGGTGGAAGAGGAGAAGGGGGGTGGGCTAGCCGGTGGGGAGTTGGCTAGGCCGGGCCAGGGATACTGCGCGCCGGCCCCGGGAGCCTCCTGGCGGAGGGAGGTCTCGGACCTCCGCATTCCTGGAAGGGGTGCCTCCTTCTGACCTGGCCCCAAAGGGACTGTGGAGCGCGAGGCTTCCGAGCGATGCTCCCGCGCTTTCCCGGCACCGGGGCCGCGCGGCCTTTCCCCGGCAGATGCCCTCCGGGCCAGCCTGCAGGGACCGCCCGTTCCAGTGCGGAGCCCGGCGGGTGGGGCCCAGGCGCGCGCACCCACAAGCGCGTGGCCGGCTGCAGGCTGCGGGAGAAGGCACGTCTGGCACTTGCGGACAGACCGGAGGCGTGCCTCAAGACGCAGGACAAATCCAGACGCTTTGGTCACGAAATAGGAAAGCGGGCAGATGGGGGTGCAGACCCTATTTCCAAGCAGCGGCGCGCTGGCTGGGGGTGAGCCTGCCGCTCTGGATCTGGGGAGCGGAGCACAGCGAGGCACCACGGAAGACATGTCGCCTGTCATGAACCGCGGGATATCGGCGGAGAGCACGAAGGCGGTTCGCAGTAGAGGAGATCCCGGCATCTGGAGGTCCCGAGTGCAATAGACGAGCCTCATTCTGAGAAGGACTACCTTCGTAGCCACAGTCTCTCCGGTGCCCGGTTAAGTGTGAGCCCACCGCCCGCAGGCACGGTGCAGCCTCCCATCCCTCCACCGATACTCACGGTCAACACCCTGCTCTCCCCCCGGCCCGCGCTCTTCTCCCAAACCGCGCTCCGCAAAGCTGTTCAAGGAACGGCGCCGACTGCCCACTCCGCCCGACCCTCCGACCCAGCAGCGTCTTATCTACCGACTCCACTCGCATAATTGACAAGCTGCTTTCATCTGGTGAGAGGATCCGCGACTGTAGTTTTTCTCGATACGGTGAATCAGGGGATGCACAAAAGGCTTCCCTGACCGGGAATCGAACCCGGGCCGCGGCGGTGAAAGCGCCGAATCCTAGCCACTAGACCACCAGGGAGGTTCTTGCCTCTGACTATTATTTTTAGTATATGTGCTGCTGAAGCGAGCACCTTGGCTCTGACTACAATCACCGTTTTCCTTTCTCCCCGGGGGAGGTCTTGCGCCTTCTCCAAGGTCTTGAGCCTTCGCCCTCACTTCCAGAAATCCTTTCCAAAGGCCATCCCTTCCCTTCTTCCCCCAGAAAAGGCACCTGCCGGTGAGGCACCCAGCGCCCCCGAGTCCCGCCTGGTCCCCAAGTCAGGAGCAAGTTGCCTCATTCCGGCCGCACCTCAGAACTGGACTGGTGACCCGCCTTAGCGAGGTGCCCGGGAGTGAATAGCATAGAAGGTCGCTGGGGCCCGGGGAGCTGGAGCGGCGGCCAGGGGCCCGGAGGAGGCGGGAGGCGTTGTGCCCGGGACAGGGACCGCTCACGGAGAGCCCGCATCTCCAAGGTCCAGAAGGACTCGGGCGGGTGCAGCAACGGAGAGGGCTTGAACGGAAAGCTCTCGGGAGTCTGGCTCAAAGACTGCGATCTGGAGTCTGGGTCCAAAGTCCAGCAATCCCTGAAATGGCTTTCTCGGTTCACCCATACCTCAGTGTTCCCCAGTTCCGCGTGGAGAAAAATTCCTGTCTCCTGAGCCATCCCTGAGTTGCCAGAAGTCTGGCTCAAGAATTAGTTTTGAGAGGAGTGAGAACATGCAGAGACAAAGAGCAGCAGTCGGGTAGGAGGACTGCTAACAATTTTCACAATAAATGAGTCACATAGCAGCATCACAGGACCTGAAGTTTCTCCCTTTAGGACATAGATGACAATGTTTGATGCCTGTTCTGAGGTTGTTTTCACAGAACCCAGATGGAAACTGCTGACCACAACAAGCACATAGACCCAGTAGAGGTTAGAGGGTCATTATGATGATGTTGATTCCAGAAACTTCACCTTGCTACCTCACCATCAAGCAGTCAGAGGACTACAGTCTGATCAGGGAGCTGATCAGACACCCTGGCACCCTCTCCTCCACACTGTCTGTATTGACACTTGCCTGAAAGCCATCCGTGACTTGGGGTCTTTTGAGCATCAGCGGCCTGTTCTCCTTGCTGAGAACCCTGCAGTGAAAGGGGTACTTTCCTTTGCCACCACGTGGTCAGTTGCTTGGCTCTTCCGTGCAATGGGCTGGAGGACCCGAGTGCCATTTGAAAACAGATCTTCCCCACTACAGGGTTCCCTGATGCCTCAGTGGGTAAACAATTTGCCTGCAATGTTGAAGACACAGGCGGCATGGGTTTGATTCCTGTACCCAGGAAGACTGCCTGGAGAAAGAGTTGGCAACCCACTCCAGTGTTCTTGCTGGGAAAAATCCCAGAGGATGAGTTCCCCCTACAACCTGCTGCACCTATAGTTTTCCCACCTTAGTCCATGCCAACTCCATCCTTCTCTATACACAGGTCAAAAATCTTGGAGTTCTCTCTGCTGCCTCAGTTTTCCTCAGACCCCACATCCAGTTACTCAGGAATTGGTGTTTTCTCGACTCTCAAGTATATGGATATTGATCTACACCAGGATTTCTCAACTTCTACAGTGTTGATATTTTGAATGGGATCATTCTTCATGGGATTGGAGTCTGCCTGAGGACTGAAGCATGTTTAGTGACCTTCTCTCTCACCCTTCCTCCAGGGGGAAAGTCTCCATCCCCCTCCCCCAGTCTTAAAAAGTAAAAGATGTCTCCACACAGGGCCTAGTGTCACAGATGGGGCCAGGGTGCATGTGGGAGACCAAATTGTCTCTGATGGAGAACCAGCAATGTGCCCAGTGTCTCCTGTTCCTGGCCTCTGAATTTGGGCAGGTGACTCTCCTGCTCAGCATGCAGGTGTGGATTCAACTCAGTCCCCTATTCATCTAGACATTAGGATTTTAGATTTTCATCTCTAGATCCTGGGGTTTTCTGCCATGAGGTCTTTTTTGTTTCCAATCTTGAAATCAACCTCTTTTGAGCCTGTGCATGAGGGGCTGCCAGGAATAAGTCTGGGTCTTCTCAGTGAGGCTCCTCTCACCCCTTCCATAATTTCTCCTCTCTTTGAGTACAGCCTGTAGAGAAACTTTACAGGCTACATTATTTGGGCTTCCCTGAGGAGGAAGTGCATGTGAAGAATAAGGTTTCAATGTGGTGCCCAACACACGGAACCACACTTCCAGCCACACTAGCAAACAGCCTTCTGGTCTCCCAGGTGTCCCACCCACTAGGAACTCCATACTGGGTCACCCTGAGCTCCTGAAACACCCAAGCCAGGAGGGACACCTAGAGGAAACCAGATGCCCACTTCAGTCTGCCCCAAAGGAACCCCAAAAGGGTCCTGACAGAAACAAGGCAGTGAATCTTCTCTTATTAAGTAGGCGGAAGAGAGATCAAAGAGAAAATGAAGAAAAATCCTATCAAGTTTCAGGATCTAGAGGTACCAGTGAAGGTGACCACCTCTGGAATATCCTCCTTGCTGGTGAAGGTAAATGGAGTCCCCTTGTCCAGTCTACCTAAATAGACAAAGCAGACAAGGATGGCCTGGGTACCAGTGAGTAGGCAATTCCCAATTTTCCCATCTGGTAGTACTTGAGCTTCCCTAGGCATGATTTCCATACATTTCCAGGATGCAATTAACTGAATTCTTTTTATTTTCCAAACTGCTCTTATTTGACTGAAAGGATTGAGCAGGTGTGGAGCATACATGAAAATCACTATGGTGAGGAAAGCAAGTATTATTGAGAGTGTCTCATTTCTCCCACCCACCCCCTTTAAAATTCATTGCACTTTCCCAAGTAGGGTCCCCAGGTTGGGCCCATTTTACTTTTAATGCACAGCTGGTAGAATCTATGAAGAGTCCATGAGGTTCATGGGTGACTATTTGAAGTAAGGTACTCATTTCTATTTAAATGTGCATTCCAAAAAGAAATGAATGAATTAATCTCACCTGAGCCTTATCTATAAAAATAAAAGGGAAATAAGAATTACATATAAATGTATGCAAAATGTCATAAGGTGGCCTTAAGTGTCTCTATTTCCACTAAAGTCCTTCTTCCCTGGATATGATCAACAATGTCTCCTATTTCCCCCAAATCTGACATCCAGGGCCAGACCCTAAGATCAGTTTTCAGGCTCCAGCCTATTATCCCTTCTCTGTATCTCCCCTTCTCCCTCATCTTCTTTTATAGGCATGAAACACAAGAGCTCTCCCCTAGCTTTCAGTTTTCAACACCACACCCAGTGATCAACTCTGCAAATTAGGTACCCCCCATTGGAGTCTCTTTCCCTAGAAAGAAGAGGAAATGTTAAACAGCACAAAGTTTTGTACTTTCCACAGTTAGAAATTACTAAAGAAAACTTTCTCTTGATCAAAGGTCTGAGAAACGAGCTAACTTCCTGCTGCCTCCTCGCCCCTCCGTCACCACTAGCACCCCTTAACTTGCCCCCTCAACGTGCACCTGGAAATGCAAACTGCTTTGACACTTTTGCAGATCTTTCTTGCAAGTTCTTCAGCCCTGCAGGCATCTGGGCATTTGTCCTCCCCAGAGGCCACAGTAGAGGATATTTGCCACAAAGGGGCAGCCAGTACCTGTGAGGAAGGGCTGGTGTCCCATAGCAAAAGGAGAGGAGGAAGTGATGACATATCTTGGCCTGCGTGATGGTTGTGTGAATTATTACATGTTCAAAAATGTATCATTTGGTGTGGAAATGGAAATGAACAGAACAGGAAAACGTGCTCTACCTGACTATAAGAGTTACTATGACCTCCTATAGATCAGCAATGTACAAGTGGTATCACGGTACACAAATAGAAAATGGACTGATTTGAGAGATTTCAAACTGACCTATGGCTCAATATGTGAATGAGTTTTCAGGAATAGCAGTTCAATAGGGAAAGGAAATAGGTTCAATATTGGGGGTGGGGGCAGCTTTATTTCTATCTCACAGACAAGAATTAGTCTGAGTTAAATTGTAACCCAAGACATAAAAGTTAATGGTAGAAGGCATTTTGAGGATACTTTATGATTTGGTCATAGGCAAAGATCTACTAACCAGGACACAAATAATGTATTAAAATAAAACCAAGACAAATGATAAATTAGACGTCAACAACGTTAACCATATCTTGTCTGCCAAAGATGCCACTAAAGTGGAAAAGCAAGCTACAAAGAGGGAGAAAATATTTACAAAAGATAGCTTATGATCCTGCCTCCCCGTGATTATAATATATAATGACCTCCTCTGATCCAATAATATTCTTTACCAGCTGAGCCACAAGGGAAGCCCAAGAATACTGGACTGGGTAGCCTATCCCTTCTCCAGGGATCTTCCAGAGCCAGGAATTGAACCAGGGTCTCCTATATCACAGGCAGATTCTTAGTATCAGGAAAGTCCTATTTTTAAGGAACATACAACTTTCTTCAGTTGGGTAAAAGATATGAACAGGTACATCAGAAAAGATGATGTGCACATGGCCAACAAAGAATACAAGGAGCGCTCAATATTTTTAGCTGTTAAAGAAATGGACGTTAAAACCACACCGAGATACTACCACTATTAGTAGGATGGCTAAAATTATAAGGAGGCAAAACACAAACAGTCTTGCAAAGATGTGGAATAACTACAACTCTCTCCATATTGTTGGGGGTAATATAAAATGGTACAACTGCTTTGGGAAAAGCTTTTGTGGCTTTTATATTGTTGAGGATATACTGCTCTTTGGTACCGTCAATTCTTCACCTAGGTTTTGTTTTTTTCTAAGGGAAATGAGAACCTGTGTCCACACATCTCTTGTGGAGAGAATGCTCAAAGCAGCTTCATTCACAATAGCCAATACTGGAAACAGCTCAAATGCTGTCTATCGAGTGAATGGTAAATAGACAGTGCTGTGTTATTGCCATGGAATACATGTCAACAATGAAAGAGAAATGACATCTGCTTTACTCAACAATGGATAAAGTCAGAGATATACAGATAAAGAGGTATAGAAAGAGTATTTCTACTATGGTTGCATTTCCATGACATTTTAGAAGAGGCAAACATACAACTGAAAGGAGTCTGGACAGTGATGATCAACAAATAAATCAGAGGCCAATGACAATGATTTTAATGATTCCTCATTGCTGATTGAATTGTCACTAAATTCAGGCACAGGGGACAATGATAGTATGATGGGGAGTTTCCTTGTTGGCCCAGTATGATAGGTGAAAACGTTGAGGCACTGTCAAAGTCCAAATACAAAAGAAGTAAAAACATCAGGTCACCAAAACAACAATTAGTAAAGGTTGACGGTGCCCAAAAAGACGGTTTAGGAAGAGGGAGTATTCCAACAAACTATGGAAGGAGGCTCAGAGGTATATTGTTATAAAGCAGCTTATACAGTGAGGAGGCAATGACTGTTTATTCTTCACTGTGATTGGTTATATCAGAGTTTTCCTTGTGATGGGGATATGGTGAAAAGTGGTTACCTCCTATCATTTTTTGCCAACAGTTTTGTTTTGTTTATGGTTTTCAGAGGCATAAACAAGAATGGCCCAAGCTCTTTGACTGTGTGGATCACAATAAGCTGTGGAAAATTCTGAAAGAGATGGGAATACCAGACCACCTGACGTGCCTCTTGAGAAACCTGTGTGCAGGTCAGGAAGCAACAGTTAGAACTGGACATGGAACAACAGACTGGTTCCAAATAGGAAAAGGAGTACGTCAAGGCTGTATACTGTCACCCTGCTTGTTTAACTTATATGCAGAGTACATTATGAGAAACGCTGGGCTGGAGGAAGCACAAGCTGGAATCAAGATTGCTGGGAGAAATATCGATAACCTCAGATATGCAGATGACACCACCCTTATGGCAGAAAGTGAAGAGGAACTAAAGAGCCTCTTGATGAAAGTGAAAGAGGAGAGTGAAAAAGTTGGCTTAAAGCTCAACATTCAGAAAACTAAGATCATGGCATCCAGTCCCATCACTTTAGGGCAAATAGATGGGGAAACAGTGGAAGCAGTGGCTGACTTTATTTTTCTGGGCTCCAAAATCACTGCAGATGGTGATTGCAGCCATAAATAAAAAGGTGCTTACTCCTTGGAAGGAAAGTTATGACCAACCTAGACAGCATATTAAAAAGCAGAGTCATTACTTTGCCAACAAAGGTCCGTCTAGTCAAGCCTATGGTTTTTCCAGTAGTCATGTATGGATGTGAGAGTTGGACTATAAGGAAAGCTGAGCGTGGAAGAATTGATGCTTTTGAACTGTGGTGTTGGAGAAGACTCTTGAGAGTCCCTTGGACTGTAAGGAGATCCAACCAGTCCAGGACTGCAAGGAGATCAGTCCTGGGTGTTCACTGGAAGGACTGATGTTGAAGCTAAAACTCCAATACTTTGGCCACCTGATGTGAAGAACTGACTTGTTTGAAAAGACCCTGATGCTGGGAAAGATTGAGGGCAGGAGAAGGGGATGACAGAGGATGACATGGGTTTGGATGAATTCAGTGAGTTGGTGATGGACAGGGAGGCCTGGCGTACTGAGGTTCATGGGATTGCAAAGAGTCGGACACGACTGAGCTACTGAACTGAACTGAACTGAAGTTTCACTCATTTTGCAAAATAAGCTAAGGCAGCTTTTGTTTGCACGACTAAACAGGTTTCTGTGCTCAGGGAATCTTCAAGTCTGATCTCCATTTGTGATTGACCCAAACTCCCTGCTTTGGGTCCTGCTCTCAGTATAACGTTCCTGTCTGTTGCCAGCAAAGCTGTAGTCAGGCAGAAGAATCACATGTTCGCTATTTCCACTAGTTGGTTGTCAGAGCAGAGGGTGCTGTAGTCACGGTTCTTCATCATTTATAAGCGGTGATTGTTAAGTTCCTCCTGTAGTCCCGTCCTGATGGATACCATTTGTCTAGTGAGTGGCTGCCGACAGGCAGTTAAGATCCTTGAGGGTATAAAACGAAGGGCACTAGAGAGGTCAGTATGATGACTGGCCAGGGAACAATGGCCAAGGATTGAAAACGTCCTCGGAGCAGGGATTCCCAGGAGCCCAGACGAAATCGGCAAAACAAGTCTAGGGAGGAGGAGTCGCTTATCTGACACAGATTTTTTCGGGTCTTTCTCCTGCCCGTCTTGAGTAACAAAGAAACTAGGCGTTCCACCAAGTACAGCACAGGAGGCTCCTTGCTGGGCTCCCTATATCCACAGCAGCGCGGAAGGAGAAATCGCCGCCTTCAGTTTCCTTCTGCTCAGACCAGGGATGAGAACGTTGAGATGAGTACTCTGTGGGGTTACAATTGTGTAAGTTTCCAGGCGAAGTAAAAAGGTGGCAGCCGTCAGGGGCGACGGGTGAGAGTGCCGTGACTCGGATTCGAACCGAGGTTGCTGCGGCCACAACGCAGAGTACTAACCACTATACGATCACGGCGCGCCACGGCTCCTGCTGCCGTCGCAGCCCTTGCTCTTACCAGGCGGACGTAAATTCATTCCAGTCACTGCGCTGTTGCTGGACAACAGGTATTCATAGACTTTCTTCCATCCCCGCCCTGTTTTCCAGTCCCTTCCTCTCAGTTTTGATACATGGTGACTAAATCAAAACAGAAGCCAAGTCTTGCCTCCCAGAATCAGGCACGTGCCTCTGCACAGACCTCCAGGGAAGTCTCCTCATCCTGGTCCCCACCTCGCCGGCTTCTTTCCCGGCTCGTCGCGTTCGTCCCTTCGGACCGACCCCCCGCACCCCCTGGTTCCGGCTCCCGCGCCACCGACCGCGGACCAGCGCAGGGAGGGCAGCGCCCGCGAAGCAATCGGAGAGCCGTCACAGGGCCCACCGCGGGTTCAGCTTCCCTCGGGCCCCCCTCGGCTCAGGCCCGGGGCGTCTCGGGGGCGCTGCATCTGCGGCGGGTGAGGAGCCAGGCGCGGCGGGGACGAACCGCTGCCCTTCTGGCCTCGGAATCGCCCGACTGCCGTTTCCCCACGAGAAGCAACGCGGTGCGTCGAAGTCAGTTCTCCGGTTGTCCGAGGGTTTGAGAGGGTGTAGCACGCCGGGGAAAGGCGTGTGGCTCCGCCTTGCGTGGAAGGGCTGTTTTTTCTCTACGGTGTTGAGAAAAATGGGACACTCGGTAGTCTCTGTGGCGCAATCGGTTAGCGCGTTCGGCTGTTAACCGAAAGGTTGGTGGTTCGAGCCCACCCAGGGACGCCTTTCGCTTTACACCCTTCTAAAACGTGAAAGCTTTTTGGTTCTTTCTTTTCTGCCCATCCTCTACTGTAAAGGCGGGAAAGGCTCCTTCACTCTTACCCTCTTGGCTCCTGTTTCCTGTCCACCTCACAGGGACATAAGGCGGGATCGGAAGGCCATCACCGAGCTGGATAGAACTCACCTGGAAAATATGTCCCCTGGACATTCCTGAGATGTCATAGTTACTTTCTGAATTGCTTTTAACGAGGGAGTTACTAGTCTTTTTTTTTTTTTTTTTGGCACCTACTGTTAAAACTATTTAACTCTTTCCATATGCTTTCAGGGTTACAAATAATGCTGTAGTTATCCTTGTACACACATCGTTGGCCCCTTAACAAGGTCTTCTATAGCGACAAGTCCTGGAAGAGCAATTGCTCTATCACTTAGTGTTTACAATGCATAGTGTGATCAATGCAAAGAAATAGAGGAAAACAATAGAATGGGAATGACTAGAGATCTCTTCAAGAAAATTAGAGATACCAAGGGAACATTTCATGCAAAGATGGGCACAATAAAGGACAGAAATGATATGGACCTAACAGAAGCAGAAGATATTAAGAAAAGGTGGCAAGAATGCACAGAAGAACTGTACAAAAGAGATCTTCATGACCCAAATAACCACAATGGTGTGATCACTCACCTAGAGCCAGACATCTTGGAATGCGAAGTCAAGTGGACCTTAGGAAGCATCACTATGAACAAAGCTAGCAGAGGTGATGGAATTCCAGCTGAGCTATTTCAAATCCTAAAAGATGATGTGAAAGTGCTGCACTCAATAGGCTAGCAAATTTGGAAAACTCAGCAGTGGCCACAGGACTGGAAAAGCTCTGTTTTCATCCCAATCCCAAAGAAAGGCAATGCCAAAGAATGTTCAAACTACAGCACAATTGCACTCATCTCACATGCTAGCAAAGTAATGCTCGAAATTCTTTAAGCCAAGCTTCAATAGTACCTGAACTGTGAACTCCCAGATGTGCAAGCTGGATTTAGAAAAGGCAGAGCAACCAGAGATCAAATTGCCAACATCCGTTGGATCATTGAAAAGTCAAGAGAGTTCCAGAAAAGCATCTACTTCTGCTTTATTGACTACGCCAAAACCTTTGAATGTGTGGATCACAACAAACTGTGGAAAAATTCTTCAAGAGATGGGAATACCAGACCACCTGACCTGCCTCCCGAGAAATCTGTATGCAGGTCAAGAAGCAACAGTTAGAATGGGACATGGAGCAACAGACTGGTTCCAAATTGGGAAAGGAGTATGTCAAGGCTGTATATTGTCACCCTGCTTATTTAACTTATATGCAGAGTACATCACGTGAAATGCCGGGCTGAATGAAGCGCAAGCTGGAATCAAGATTACTGGGAGAAATATCAATAACCTCAGATATGCAGATGACACCACCCCTATGGAAGAAAGCAAAAAAGAAATAAAAAACTTCTTGATGAAAGTGAAAGAGGAGAGTGAAAAAGTTGGCTTAAAGCTCAACATTCAGAACACTAAGATCATGGCATCTGGTCCCATCAATTCATGGCAGATAGATAGGGAAACAATAAAAGACTTTATTTTGGCGGGGCTCCAAAATCTCTGTAGATGGTGACTGCAGCCATGAAATTAAAAGTCGCTTGCTCCTTGGAAGAAAAGCTATGACCAACCTACACAGCATATTGAAAAACAGAGACATTATTTTGCCAACAAAGGTCCATCTAGTCAAAGCTATGGTTTTTCCAGGAGTCATGTATGGATGTGAGAGTTGGACTATAAAAAAAGCTGAACGCCGAAAAATTGATGCTTTTGAACTGTGGTGTTGGAGAAGACTCTTGAGAGTCCCTTGGACTGCAAGGAGATCCAACCAGTCAATCCTAAAGGATATCAGTCCTGAATATTCATTGGAAGGACTGATGCTGAAAGTAAAGCTCCAATACTTTGGCCACCTGATGGGAAGGACTGACTCATTTGAAAAGACCCTGATGCTGGGAAAGATTGAAGGCAGAAGGAGAAGGGGACGACAGAGGATGAGATGGTTGGATGGCATCACCAACTTGATGGACATGGGTTTGAGTAAGCTCCGGGAGCTGGCGATGGACAGGGAAGCCTGTTGTGCTGCAGTCCATGGGGTCGCAAAGAGTTGGACTGAAGCAACTGAACTGATAGTGTTTACATGTCTCATATACAATTCCATTTCTGCTCCTTCTTGGTTAGCTATATACTCCTTCTTTTCTTATTTAAGTGACTGCTTGAAGCTTTACAGCAGACATCTGTAACTTACCACAATCTGCCTTCAAGTTCACATCTTCACATTTCTTTGCTGCGGCCCCTTCTGCTATTGTCATCATGCATTTTACTTTGCATATGTCATAAACCCCAAAATCCCTTGTGATTACTTAATAAAAATTAGCCCCACGTTTCTAAAGAGACTGAAATAATAAGAAAAAGCTTATGTATTTTCCCACACAGATATCTTTTCTGTTGTCCTTGGTCCCTTTGTGTATATCCAGATTTCCATCTGAGGTCAGTGGACTCCTTTAACATTTCTTACAATGTGTGTCTGTTGGTGATGAATCCTTTTAACATTTGTAGGTCAGTCTGTAGATGTCATTTTTCACTTTCATTTCTGAAAGATATTTCTTGGGGAGGTAGCAAGTCAGGCTGACTGCTACCCTCCAGTCCTTTAAAGATGTTTCTCCACTCTCTGCTCACTGCTTCTGATGAGAAATCTAACATAATCTTTATTTTCATTTTCTGTTTGTACTGTGTCTTTTCCTGCTGACTTCTTTTGAAATGTTTTTCTTCTTCAATGGAGTTGAGCAGTTTAATTCTGATATGGCTCCCTGTGGTTTGTTTAAAGTTTCTTGTGCTCATAATGTTCATTTGGCTCTTTGGAAATTTTTCTGTCAAAGTTTCTTAAAAAATTATTCTTCCCTTCTGGTCTTTTCAGAAACTCCAAATCACTCATATATTGGACATTTTAAACATACCCTATCCTTCAGAGATGCTATGTTCATTAAAAAACATTTTTTTGTGTATGGTTTCATTTTGGATATGGTCAATTCTTCATGGCTTTATGTTTCCTAATCTTCCCCCCCACCTCCATGCCCCAGCAACGTCTAATCTGCTATTAATTCCATCTGGTGAATTATATAATACTAGATGTTATCATTTATATGTCTAAAGTTTGCTTCTGGCCATTTGTATATGTTCTACATTTCTACTTAACTCTTGGGTCATATGCAACATAGTCATGATAGCTATCTTTCTGCTAATTATAACATCATGTCAGTTGTGGTTCAGTTTCAATGGATTGATCAGTCTACTCCTTAACACATCACATTTTCCTGCCTCTTTGTATTCCTGGCATTCTTTGACAGACATTGTCAAAGTTTCACTTCTTAGACACTGGCTATTTTGGTATTCCTATAAGTCATCTTAAGTTTTGTTCTGGGGTACAGTTAAGTGACTTGTAAACAGATCCCTTTGGATCTTGCTTTTATCATTTTTAAGGTAGGTTATTCTCAGGGTGATTATTCCCACTACTGAAACAAGAGTTTGTTGAATGTTCTTCCCAATGGCCCATGAATTATGAGTAGTGCAGTCTGGCTGTGGGGTGGAATACAATTGCCTGTCTTATGTGAGCACTAGGCATTGTACCATGATCTTTTAAAACATTTCTTTCCTTGGCCTCAGGCAGCTTCTTCATAAGGATTCTCTGACCACTAATGAGTATTTGAGGCAGACCCTTTCATAGCCCTGGATCTTTGATCCACTTATCACCGGATTTTTGTTCTGTGAACTCTAGCTTCCTTGCTGTCCAACCAACATGCGATTCACCTCCACTATCCAAGGATTTGGCCTCAGATTCCCCCCTCCTGGTGTGCAGCCTGGACGCTCTCTGAAAGCAGTAAGCTGAGTCAACGGCAGGGCTCATCTTGTTTCTCATGTCTCATGGGTTGCAGTCCTTTGCTGTCTGGTTTAGTGTCTGGAAAACTGGTTATTTCATGTCTCTTATCTTTTTCATCTTGAGGGTGGTGTTTGGGGTGTGGGTGAGATTTCAGGCAAGGTGGTGACTCTGATATCACTACACCTTTGCCAGAAGCTAAAGACACTCTTTTTGTGTTCCTAGGTTCAATATTCAATTCAGTAAGAGGTATACCAATCTGTATTTCAATGTATTTTACTAACTAAATGAAAGAGCCTTTCCTTCATACTCTTGCCATCTCCATCTGATATGCTATCAAGTGGAGAGAGTCCCTTGTGGTTCATGTAAGCCAGAGATACAGTAGAAGGACAATGTAGACGTTGCCCAGAGGTACCATATTTTGCATAGGTTCAGCACCTAAACTATTGAGATGTTTAGAAGGTCTTCCAAAAATTTTTGTAATTGTTTTTGGTGGTGCCTGATTTAATCAGGTCCAGAGAAGACTGACTAGAATGACTCCTGATTTCTTCCTGGTCCCAGATATTTATTCCTCTTCCCTTATCTTTCTGAATTGTGTTTTTGCTTTCATTGGATGAATGCAATCTGATGACTGGTCTCCTTGCTATACCTCCAGGTTGCATTTATGTGACCCTAACTGTCTCTGTAGGATTCTTCAACAATGTTGGGCTATTTCTGAAAATATTCTCCCATTTGAGACAAATTGTTGGATCACAGGATCTTGCAGTTGATAATGCATAAGATTATGCAGATGTGGGTCCTTATGGTTTTTGCCTTCCCTTTGCATGGTTCTGTTGAATTTCATAAGCAAAAACAAACTCTTCAGCTTTTCCATACCAGATCTGGAAGGACATTCTCTCTCTCCCTCTCTCTTTGTGTGCCCGTGTCTGTCTGTTTCCTTCTGTCTCTTACACTCTAGGCTGCCCACAGTCTTACCCAATGTCTTCTGCTGTTCAGCTTTCCAGGACCTTGCACTGAAGGCCTTCAACACCAAATCTTTAGTTAGGTGCCTATGAGGTCCTGTTCCAAGTCCTGTTCAGTCACCTCCTGTTCCAGGAGAGATGTTGAATTGTAAACAAACCCAATGTCTCTGCTTCCACTGTGCCCAGATCTTGAGGCATGAAAAAGGGGCAGCCCTGTGGGAGCACAATCAGCCTCAACCATCTGCCAGAGCCTAATGGCACGTACTGTGAGAGAAATAAGGGAAGGATAGCAAAGAATGGGAAAATGGTTATGACTTCATTTCTATGGCAGGTAACCAAGAACTAGGATTGTTTTTTTTTTTAATCAAACACCTGAGAAACACAGCAGATCTCCAGGGACAGCTCCTTACTTCCTGGAGCAGACACACCATGTGTTCTATCTGCCTTCAAGTGACATATTGGCTGTGTTCACCACATCCCCTACATGTACCCACACCTCCTCTTAACCCGTGCAACTTTGACCACTCTGCAGCCTATAAAAATATGGCTCAGCATTATAGTAAGACAGTGTTTGCTTTTCCTGTCTTAATTAGATATTCTCTGGACAAAGATTATATGTTAATGAACTGAGTTTAATATCAGCCAAAGAACTTAGAACAATAGATCTTATAATTGCAACTAAAACTGATTCATAATAGAGAAATGCATGTTAGATCACATATTGGGTGATACCTAAAACTGTTTATCCCCCAACTATAGCTGACATAATTAGGTCCCTATGATTTTACAGAATTATGAGACCTCTTTATTTAAAAGATACTATATGGAGCCTTTATTTTACTGGAACACACAATTTTAGATTTTATGAGCTTAAATAGTTATTGGAACTAAAATTTGCTTCAGCTCTGGGAGTTGGTGATGGACAGGGAGGCCTGGCATGTTGTAGTCCATGGGGTCGCAAAGAGTCGGACATGACTGAGAGACTGAACTGAACTGAAAATTTGCTATTTGGATCAGTAAAATCAAAACAGGAAATTTAGGCAGTTAAGTGCCATGACAATTTTGAAGAGAAAGTAAATCCAACATGTGTGCACACTAGAATACTGTGCTACCAATATTTTCCACATCATTAGAAAATCTGGAAGACAATATAAAGTAGTGTTCGGGCCTGGTGCACTGGGAAGACCCAGGGGAATCGGGTGGAGAGGGAGGTGAGAGGGGGGATCGGGATGGGGAATACGTGTAAATCTATGGCTGATTCATATCAATGTATGACAAAACCCACTGAAATGTTGTGAAGTAATTAGCCTCCAACTAATAAAAAAAAAAAAATAAAGTAGTGTTTAGATAGAAGTTCTTAAACTGATGTCATACATACAAGGAGTCACCTTTAGAAGTAAGACATGACACATTCTATTCTTTTTCAGTCCTAGAATATTGTGAGTGAATGATGAACCTGTGATGCATAATTTCATGATGTTATCTTTCCCTGAAGATTGTTTACCCTCTTGCCCCAGCAGGCAGCAGAAGGCCCATCCCCTCAATTCAATCTTTGACTGAGCTGATTTGCAACTTGCTTGCACTCAAGGGAAGTCTCAGTCCATAACTAGTTCACTCATACTGCCACGCTGTAGATGGCTAGGGTCCCTGAGACTCTGAGGGTTTTCCTGGGCCCTGACTCTGGGTGAATTCTGAACTTCAGTTTTTATCTCCTTAGTACCATGCTGCTGCTAAAAATTCCACTCTCTTTCAGCCACACTGTCCAACTTCATAACCTCTTACATGAACATGGCTTAATCTGCAGATGTCTTAAGGGGAAATGCTTGGAAGCAAGCATCCAGCTCACTCATCACCGCACTCCAGGATCTTGGCTCCTCAAGTCTGAATACTTGGATAGTCCGTGACTCTTTTTCTCCTCCCCACCCTTCTCATTTCCCTCCTCTTCCTCCTGCTCCATCTCTTTATCTTCCTTCTTCTCCTCTTTCCCCGTTCCTTCTTTCTCCCACCTCCTTTCCATCCTCCTCATTTGTTCTCTCCAGATTTGTTAGATTACTTAAAGTGTTACTGTTTTCCCTGACCCTCATCAGTTGCCCTCTCCCTAGCTTCTGGGTGGCTTGTGCCTTGTCAAAAACTGGCAAATGCCCTGAGAGGGAAAGGTAGAGAACCAGTTTCATTCCAATGAGCCTCTCTCTCTCACTGGCACTGATCCTGTGGGTCCTAGCTGCACTGTATTTCTTCAAAGACCTCAAACAGAATTTCTTTAAACCAGAGTTTATTTGGTTGCCTTCAGGGTGAAAGCTACTTTGCTACAAATACTCCATTATAACTGAGAGAGGAAATTATCTACAACTTCTAGATAAATCATATTTCCCTCCTTTGATTTTTTACAAAAAAATAGACAAACAAACAGACAAACAAACAAACAAACAGACAAACCCATGGGTCATGGGTACACACTTGAACATTTCTCAAAATGTGAGATCACTCTGACTGTTATTAAAAGTTCTTTCTAGAAGCATGTGCACAGTACTGTCTATCATGAGCTAAATAATCATCATGCCTGTCCAAGGCCCAAGAATATGGTGAAGCTGAATCCAGTCTGCTGCTGCAGCTAGATCACCAGCAAACCCAACTAGTTTCTGGATGGTGGTCACTAATATGGGGGAGAGGAGATCAGCCAAACCATTAAACACTCCTAATTTACTCTGAGAATGTAGAAAGTCAGAATTGGTACCTACAGTTAGAAGTGGAAACAATACCAGCTTTCTTGGAGCTTTACTGTGTAGCTACTTATTAAGTCCACATAACAAACCTAAAAGATAATGTAGACTATTACCACTCCCTTGTTGCATATGAGAACGCAGAGGCCCAGAAAGGCTGAGCTAATTTTAAGGGTCCCACCAATGCAGGAGACGTAAGAGACATGGGTTGGATTCCTGGGTCAGGAAGATCCCCTGGAGGAGAACATGAAAACCCCACTCCAGCATTCTTGCCTGGAGAATTCCCATGGACAGAGGAGCCTGGTGGGCTACAGTCCACAGGTCACAAAGAGTTGGACAGTAAGTACTGAAGCAGCTTAGCGTGCACCTCAGTGATGGTGAGAGCCAGCACTCAGACTTAGGCAGTTTGCCTCCAGAGCCCTTCCCCTTGGCCATCATGCTCAGTGGTCACCGAGAAGACTTCACTAAGATTTGCATCTCCTCCTTCATGTTCAACCTCAAGATTTCAAAAAGAATAATATTGAAAGGAAGGCCTATGAATACTCAGAACCAATTACTGAAAAGAAGAAGAAAAGGAGAGTAAACAAAACCATTTATCCTTCCCCAGAAACAGATTCCCTGACTCTGGAGATGATTCAATCACACCTCCCAACCAGAAGTGTTTATGGGCCTTGAATCTCCTGGTCTGAAACAAGGGCATTCCCAGAGGAGCTCATAGGAAAAAGAGGTAGCAGTACCTTCTGTGTTCAAAGGGTAGAGGGAACAGCTAAGCATTCCTGCCTTTCTTGACTTCAGGGAGAGGGAATGCTCCTGAAGGGAAAAGAAGTAGGGAGGACATCCAACAAAAATCAGACAAAAGCATGCTTTTTACAGTTCATTAATGAACACATCACTTTAATGTTTAGCCACATCCATGTATCTTTATCATTGGCTACCTGACATTTCCCATACTTAGATCCACATTTTTCATTTTGAAATTGTGTTTTGAAAATTAATTATATCTCATTATCACAACTGAAAGGAAGCCTGGCATACTGCAGTCCATGGGGGTCTCAGAGTTGGACACCACTGAGCGACCGAATAACCACAACCACAGCTGAACTGCCACTATCGATTGCCACAAGCAGGATGGAATTATAAAATGAAATAAAAAGGAAGCAGGTGTTATTATGGTTAATAACAGAGTTAATAAGCGGAGCTCGAGTTTGCACAAACATTCCCAGGAGGCCTGGGCAAGGGCAGCCTTTAGAGGAACCTAGAGCAGCAGTGAGGCTGGAGTGGTCACTGTGAGAAAACCTGGGTGGTGCCTGGTTTACCACTGCAGTGTAGTAGCCCCCTAGAGCGTGGAAGGCTCTTCATAGCAGCAAGTGACATGCTAAATTCCTCCTTGCAACCAAAGCTCAGGGACGGCACACGGATCAGTACAGACTCACAAGCTACTGGTACTAGGGATGAAGGAAATGGACTAAAATGTCAATAATATTGAGTAAGAAGACAGAACCTTGGAATTAAAAATCTTACATGCACTGATTCACTAGATGAATGGCCTAGATCTGCATTTTCTAATACAGTGGCTGCTAGACAGATGAGATAGTTGAGTGCTTAAAACATGGCAACTGTGGAGATGTTGAATAGTTGAACAGGTCTTTTTTTACTTCATATTACGTATTAATTTAAATTTAAATACCTACACATGGCTAGTGGCTACACTGTAGGACAGCACAGGGTGAGATTAGCCAGTGTGCCATAAAGCCATCTGCTGTATCTCCTTGTAGCAATAAATGGATTTTCATAAGATCTCATGTCTACTAACAATTTTCAATGCCTTTCTCTATCTGGTTAGATACAGCCGAATGTCAGTTCATCCCCAGCATCTCTAGTGGCAGCTCTGCAGCAGCCTTTGCTTCCTCATAGATCCCCACACCTTCACCAAGGGACCAAGAGCCTCACCTGTCCTGCTGTCTCACAGATGGGGTCTGAGCTGCCTTGGTGGTAACAAAGCCCCACCTCTGTGCTACTGCTTCCCTCCTTTCCTCCCACCTTTGATTAATGTTGCTGCAGCACTTGTAGGCCCAGTGCTGTATACGACAGGGGTTTCATTGTTCTGGAAGGCACCTGGAACAAGGGTAAGGCAGTCATGTCAGCAATAGCTGGACAGTGGTAGAACTTTTGTCCCATCCCCTGGACACTGCTTTCAATTCCCAAGAACTGGGATTTACTGAATTTTTCAAAGCTATTTCTTTATTACACAGATAAGACTGCAAAATCAAAAAGACTGCAGAATCAGAGAAACAACTCCCTTAGCGGACAATACAAAAAAGTTTTACAGTAGGGCTTGAGGGGTCCTGGAAAGGTCTTGACCTTCAATGGGAGCCAAACAACCAAGCCCAGGGAAGCTCAGCACCCAAGGGGTTTCCACTCTGGAGGCCTTTACTCCGTCATTCCCCAAGTTCCTCCTGAGAGCATAGAGCACCCTGGAGCAAACTAAAAGCACAACAGTCCTCCCAGATCCACCAGGAACAGAGGCTGAGACATGAGGAGCACAATGGAAAAGCAAAGAGATTTAGACACCGAGAGAATTATGATGTATTTGTTACCCATACATTAACCAGAAACTGGCTTTATTTAAAGAGTAAGAGGTACTAGTGTTCCAACAGTTCAAGGACTAACTTTTCCATGAAAGGAAAATTTCCACTCTAGAACAGATGTCAAAGATACCTATGTAGTGTGTACAGACATTAATATAAAAATTATACTTTTATATTAGTAGTAAAGAGATTTTGAATGAGCTATCTCACATATTTACTCAGAAAAATTAGAGTTATTAGAATGTTGTCATTAAGCAGAGCCAAAAAAAGGATTTGTGAAAGAGCCAGAAAAGAGAAAAGAAAGAAAACACACACACACACAAAATGTTTGGAAATAGGGAGTTCTGGTTTTTCTTTTCTTTGGAATAGTTGAACTGAAAGTCATCAAACTGCTAGTCTGGATGGGTTGATCTGGTGAAGCTGAATAGTTAATCTGGTAAATAGATTTGGCAATATGTGGACACTCCATTAATTCTTGAACGTTTAATTGTGAAATGAATATGGCAGGTTTTCTAGGTGTAATAGCTGCCAGTATCCTCCCTTTGGCATCTCTTGAGTTGTTCAGTTGCTCAGTTGTGTCTGACTCTGCGACCCCATGGATTGCCACACACCAGGCTTCCCTGTCCTTCACCATCTCCGGGAGCTTGCTCAAACTCATGTCCATTGAGTTGGTGATGCCATCCAACCATCTTGTCCTCTGTTGTCCCCTTCTCCTGCCCTCAATCTTTCCCAGCAACAGAGTCTTTTCCAATGAGTCAGCTGTTGGCATCAGGTGGCCTAAGTATTGGAGCTTCAGCATTAGTCCTGTGATGAATATTCAGGGTTGATTTCCTTTAACTGATTGACTGGTTTGATCTCCTTTCAGTCTAAGTTAGTTAAGCCTAATTGAACTACCTTCCTCATCAGGATTTCTCAGTTTAACCTCTTCTTCCTTGGCTCATAATTGTTCCTGAAAGAGCAGATTTGATCATGAACACTTTGCTTTCTCTTTGATACAGTATTAACAGTTGGACGTCAGCGTAAGATAATGGTTGTGAGCAACATGTACATAAGTCATCAGATATCTGACAGTGAAGGAGAGCCGTAAGTCTGACAGTAGCCAAAGTATCACAGTATTTTGAATTGACTTTGTCTCCTAGCCTAGGCGAAAGCATAAGAATCAACATCACTCTGGCAATAGCCAAGTGGCTCTAAACTTTTTGAAACTGAATTTTGTTTACGTTTTCTTGTGCTGTGCAAAATTTGGAAGTTTAATTAGGTCCCATTTGTTTATTTTTGTTTCCATTTCCAGTACCCTGTGAGACCAATCCAAAACTCTATTACTGAGATTTATGTCAAAGAGTGTTCTACCTATGTTTTCCCCTAGGAGTTTTATAGTATCTAGCCTTACATTTAGGTCTTTAATCCATTTTGTGTCTCTTTTTCTTTACGGTGTTAAGAGAAAGCTCTAATTTCTATTTTTTTTTTTTTAGACGCCACTGGATCTTCATTGCTAGGTGTGGGCTTTCTGTAGTTGCAGCAAGCAGAGGCTGCTCTTGGTTGCGCTGTGCGGGCCTCTCATTGCTACGGCTTCTCTTGCGGAGAACAGGCTCTAGGTGTACAGGCTTCAGTAGTTGCAGAATGCTGGCTTAGTTGCTGCACGACATGTGGGATCTTCCTGGACCAGGAATGCTGTGTATCCTGCATTGGCAGGTGGATTCTTAACCACTGGACCACCTCTTAAGCACTGGACCACCTGGGAAGTCCCTCTAATTTCATTCTTTTACAAATAGCTGGTCATTTTTCCAGCACCACTTACTGAAGAGACTGTCTTTTCTCCGTTGTACATTCTTGCCTTCTTTGTCGTGATGAATTGACTGTAGGTGTGTGGGTTTATTTCTGGGCTTTCTATTCTCTCCCATTGATCTCTATTCCGTTTTGTGCCAGTACTATACTGTTTTTGTTTTGTTTGCTGTTTCTTTGAGGTATATTCTGAAGTCAGGGAACCCGATTCCTCCAGCTTTGTTTGTCTTTGTCAAGGTTGCTTTGGCTATTCTGGGTCTTTTGTGTTTCCAAAAAATTTTAAAAAATTTTGTTCTAGTTCTGTGGGAAATACCATTGGTAATTTGATAGGAGTTGCATTGAATCTATACATTGGGTCATACAGTCACTGTAACACAATATATCTTTCCATCTCTTTGTGTCATCTTCAGCTTCTTTCACCAGTGTCTTACAGTTTTGGGAGTATAGGTCTTTTGCCTCCTAAGTTTCCAAAGTAAAACATAAACAAAACGAAAAGAATGGGAACCTACAGAATGGGAAAAAATATTTGCAAATGATACAACCAAGGGATTAATTTCTAAAATACACAAACAGCCCATAGAGCTCAATAAAAACAAAAACAGACAACCCAATCAAGAAATGCTCAGAAAATCTAAACAGACATTTCTCCAAATAAGAAACACAGATGGACAACAGGCACCTGAAAAAACACTCGACATCGCTAATTATTAGAGTAATGAAAATTAAAACTACAATGAGCTATTACCTCAGACTGGTCTGAATTGCCATCATAAAAAACCTACAAATAATAAATGTTGGAGAGGGTGAGGAATAAATGGAACCCTCCTCTACTTATGGTGGGAATGTAAATTGGTATAATCAATATGGGGAACAGTATGGGGATTCCTTAAAAAACTAAAAATAGAGTTACCATATGATTCTGCAATCCCACTCCTGGATTTATATCCAGAGAACACTATAATTAAAAAAATATACATGTACCCCAATGTTCATTGCAACACTGTTTATAATTGCCAAGAGATGGAAGCAGCCTAAATGTCCATAAACAGATCAATGGATAAAGAAGATGTGGTGTATATACACACATACAGTGTAATATTACTTCGTTCAGTTCAGTTCAGTTCAGTCGCTCAGTCATGTCCGACTCTTTGTGACCCCATGAATTGCAGCACACCAGGCCTCCCTGTCCATCACCAACTCCTGGAGTCCACTCAAACTCATGTCCATCGAGTCGGTGATGCCATCCAGCCATCTCATCCTTTGTCTTACCCTTCTCCTCCTGCCCCCAATCCCTCCCAGCATCAGGGTCTTTTCCAATGAGTCAACTCTTCGCATGAGGTGGCCAAAGTATTGGAGTTTCAGCTTCAGCATCAGTCCTTCCAATGAACACCCAGGACTGATCTCCTTTAGGATGGACTGGTTAGATCTCCTTGCAGTCCAAGGGACTCTCAAGAGTCTTCTCCAACACCACAGTTCAAAAGCGTCACTACTTAGGCATATAAAAATGGAATAATGCTACTGGCCACAACATGGATGGACCTAGAGATTATCATGCTAAATGAAGTAAGCCAGAAAGAGAAAGACAAATGTTACATGATATCACTTATACGTGGAGTCTATAAGAAAAGATCCAAATAAGCTTATTTACAAAACAGAAATAGACTCACAGACATAGAAAGCAAACTTATGCTTACCAAAGCTGAAAAGTGTGGGGACGGGATAAAATAGGAGGTTGGGATTAACAAATATGTAAACAAACAAGGACCTACAGTATAGCATAGGGGAACTATTCTCAATATTTCATAATACCCTATAAGGGAAAATGGACTTCCCTAGTGGTTCAAATGGTAAAGAATCTGCCTGCAATGCGGGAGACCTGGGTTTGGTCCTTGGGTCAGGAAGATGCCCTGGAGAAGGAAATGGCAACCCACTTCAGTATCTTGCCTGGAGAACCCCATGGACAGAGGAGCCTGGCAGGCTACAGTCCATGGAGTTGTAAAGAGTCAGACACGACTGAGCAGGTAACACACACACACATAACAGAAAATAATCTGAAAAGAATATATATATGCTTCCCAGGTGGTGCTAGTGGTAAAGAACCCGCCTGTCAATATGCAGGAGATATAAGAGAAGTGGGTTTGATCCCTAGGTCGGGAAGATCCCCTGGAGGAGGGCATGGCAACCCACTCCAGTATTCTTGCCTGGAGAATCAGAGAAACCTGGCGGGCTACATTCCAGGGTCACAAAGAGTTGGATAAGACCGAAGGGCTTAGCATGCACGCATATATATATTCCCCTTCTGGCCTTCCAATTCCATTTTGATAAGGTTTCCCTTTATTAGTTTTTATACCAGTCACATGGAATTTTCAATTTTCTAGTAGGGTTTTTTTTTTAAGTAAAATGAAAGAGAATAAATCTATTTTAACATTATATGAGACTTACCATATAAAAATATTATCATTACAGCATGTGACCCTGGCAATATATCAAGTGTTTAAACAGCTCCAAGTGGTTTGTACCTCTCATTTTGGACAACAGAGGTCAAATGTATACTACAGGTAAAAGTTGAATTTCTGGGCCAAGAATGTAACTGTGTATGCATGACCTCTAACTGGTGTTGCAAAATTTTTTCCAACGTTGTTAAGCTTATTTATATTCTTCAGAAATGGAAGAGAATTTCCAGTGTTCTCCATCTTGCCAATATTTGGGAGTCAGTCCTTTTCTACTTTTATCTTTTTAAAGTCAGATTTCTTGAGATGTAATTTAAATTCAGTAAACTTCACTGACCTTAGATTATGCTACATTCTCTTCAATGATATAATTTCTTTGTGAAGCTAGATTTCAGTGATTGCTGTGAAAAAAGGCAAGTTTCATGCAAAAAATGAAAGTATAACAAATAATGTGGTGCTTTGAAAAGGTTTGAGAAGCTGTGCAGTGCTCCAGATTAAGGTTATGATTCTGAAATATCGGAGCCCTGAAAACAACAAACCACTATGCTGAACTTTTGTCAGAGGAACACATTAGAATACTCATAGATCAGGCACATAACTATAAAATACAGAAAGGTATGTGAACTCAGAAAACAACAGCATTCTCCAGCCAAAGTGGTATTTCTGTTGTCAACCAAAATCTATCAGGAAATTAGGGCAAAGAGGAAAGAGAAAGTGGGGGAGAGAGAGCTTTTCTGGCAATGAAATATTATGCATTACTTAAATCAATTAAATATTAATCAAACACTTCAAGTGAACTCTAGACCTTGACATTGTAAATTAAGCTGCACAAGTTGGGACATGAGAATGTTGGAATTACTTTTCGATATATGTGGAATCACATATTAGATGACACCTAAAAATATTTACCAGAAATTGTTAAGTGGAATATTTGAGTACTCTGGTTTCTAGAATTATGTGTTAATTCCCATTTAAAGATATTATCTATCTAGTATATTTAATATATTTGAACACATACATTTAAAACTTTATACAATTGAATATTTATTGGATGTAACATTTGCCAGTTTTACCAGTACAACCAGTACAGGAAATTTAGGAAGTGCAATTTAATTAGGATTTTCAAGTCAATATAAACCCAAGACTTGTATAGAGTGGAGTACTATGCTGTTATTATTTTCCACTTTATAAGAAAATCTGAAAGAAAATATATAGTCACTTTTAGACCAAAATTATTAAAGCATGTAACTTTTCTGAGTCACCTCAAATATAAAATATTTAAATTATTTAATTTTTAAAATGTATTAAGATGTACCTGTAATCAATTTCATTTCTTCTTCTTCTTCTTTTTTTTTTTTTTGTGCTAACTAATCAAGAACATCAATTGAATCTATAGCTAAATCTTTTATTTTCTGATGTTAGGAATTCAGCAACATATTTTTACTTCAGGAAATACAGCGTTTAAATGTAAGTATAAACCTCTTTCTCTAAAATTCTTAATTTTCTTATTTTAAATTATGTAAATTATTATTACTTTCCCTAAACTAATTGGGGCAGTAGCTGCTGTAAATTTTTAGACACCTAATTTGTCTCTTCTTTCCAGAGGAAGAGAAAGTATAAAGATTTGTTTCTGAGAAAATCTATTTAAAAGGGCAAAATTCCATCAAACTAGTGGGCACTATTTAAGATGAAGCAGAGGCAATGATATCTAATAAAAGCACTTGCCAGAGAGGGAAACAAAATGAAATAATTAAACAACACGATTGCTTACTGTTGAAGGACACTCATTGTTGAAAACCAGAGTAATGCTGTGATACACTTATGAGTCTCCAGTGTATGAATCTGTGCATGAAGTCATTGCTTTTCATCCATTTTTATTAAGGACTGAACTTGCTTACAGTTCTGGGAGTATCCAATCTTGATTAGTAGTTATCAGAGTGCTCATATTGCTGACTTCAGCTTTTTTGTAATGATATAAATGGCTTTTCTTCTGCATTGTATAGTCTGATTTACACAATCCTTAAAGGTCATCTATTTGATTTTTGCAGTTATTTAGGAACTTGAGTATACCAATGAAAGACAGCTGCCTGTTGCATGCTGAAACATGCAACAGTATTCTTCCTGTACTAATTCTTTTTAAGAGTAGCTATTTATTTGTGGAGGGAACATTGTATATTAAGATCATCTTTATTTTAGATATTCCCATTTTGCAGTTATTGACCACTATTGATTGGGCTCATATGGTTTTTACCAAATTGTGGAAAGACAACAGGTGGACACCTTCTCCCTGCTATGGTGTTAGTATTTCATACTAATGAAACACCAGAATCCTCAGGACAAGCAGCAATTGAAAAAGACTCACAGCCCAGATTAGCTGTCAACTTCTACCTCACAGGGAATGGATCCCTGTCAACCACACTCAACATGGATGATCCCCAGAAGTTCACTTATTAAAATTATAAGCAGAATCCCACAGTGAGGGGAGAAAGTAACAATGCATAAATGAGAGGAATAAAAAAGACTTGTCCAATAAACACACATGGTGTGTAAAAGCCAAAGGGCTCAATTTTGCTCATGGGGTTCAACAGTAGAACAGAGTAAACATGAGCCACTAGATCCAAGGGTCCAGGTCTGAAGGAGGAGCCTGTCGGGGGCAGGATTCTACTGACTCTGGTGATGTGCTAATCTTATGGACATAATGGGGGGAAAAAAGGAATAATAGACAAATTCACATGCCAATTCCCCATTTTATAGGAAGGAGGATAGGCATTAGATTATTTTCATCAAGCCCGAGTGTAAATAAAAGAGGAAAGGGGAGAAAGAAAAAATGTCTGGGGTCAGCGAGGGATTTTTCTCCTTGGATAAGCTGTTTGATAGAAAGTTGTCAAAGAAGTCATTCTGACCAGTCTTCTCTGGACCTACTTGACTAGGTTATCAGAGAAAGTAATTACAGTTATTGGAGGACTTTAAAAATGTTGAATGTTTAATTTTCCAATATAGAATATGTCTGTGTAATGTCCACAGTGTCCATCTGCTGTCCTTCCCCTTAGTTGTGTCAGGAGGGCACTGTTCCCTTTATTAGTTAGAATATCATAGAGATATATAGAAAGTCCATTGTGTTGGCAAGTAAATGAAGAAAGGGACACTGAAAGATTAGAAAACAAATTGAAATATGATTCAATCCCACTTCTATAGAAGGAAAATTTGCAGGGTTTACCAATGATAAAAGTATATAAACAATAAACGTAGTAACTGCACTACCAGCTGACTTGGTTTTGTTCAGTCACTGAGTCATGTCCAACTGTTTGCTACCCCGTGGACTGCAGCATGCCAGGATCCCCTGCGCTTCACTATCTCCCAGAATTTGCTCAGACTCATGTACCTTGAGTCAGTGATGCTATCTAACTATCTCATTCTCTAGGCCATAGAAATACCTGCACTAGTGGTCAGTGGTAAGTGTACAATAACGATGGCTGCAGCAAATTCATAATCATGAAACCAAATAATACACAAACCATGAAGAAATGCCTTTGTCAAAAATTATGCAGAGAATGACTATGATGATAGTTTCTCTAATAACATAATTGATAGAGCAAATACTAAGCATTGATCTCTTATTTAAAGTGGAAAATTTGAGGCACATAAATTGTAATTTACTGTCCTAGTCTTAAAAGATGGAATAAAGATTTCATCCCAGCAAAACATGGATTCCTAGGTCTCTTTCAGGAGTTCCTGAAATGCACATCCTGGAAACCAACAAGTACTTGCACTCCCAGCTGGAAAAAAGCAAACAGGACTTTTGAGACGTCACAGAGAAATTCCCCATGTCCCAAGCTACTGCTTACTCCCTTGCCAACCAATTGCAGAAATACAGTTAAGTACTTGGGGTCACAGTCACCATGGTGATAAATGATTGTCCATCTTCTCCCATAGAAACTAAACAAGCTCCAGACTTCTTTTCCCTCCTTCATCAAAATAATCTCATCCTTGCTACTGCTAAGTCACTTCAGTCGTGTCCGACTCTGTGAGACCCCATCCCTGGGATTCTCCAGGCAAGAACACCGGAGTGGGTTGCCATTTCCTTCTCCAATGCATAAAAGTGAAAAGTGTAAGTGAAGTCACTCAGTCATGTCCGACTCTTCGCAACCCCGTGGACTGCAGCCTACCAGGCTTCTCCGTCCATGGGATTTTCCAGGCAAGAGTACTGGAGTGGGGTGCCATTGCCTTCTCCGAAACTCATCCTTACTACACTCCTAAAAAGGTAGAAGCAGGTAATTTAACCTCACTTTGCAGAGGATGCTGAGGCATAAAGGAGTAAAGTTTGCCATGGAAGTGTAGGAGGAATAGAGGCTAAGATCTCATTCAGGCACTAAACTTTCCTTTCTCTCCCAGGAATACATTTCAGATTCTATAAACACATAATATCATTGGCTTAAATGTCTTAGGATTAATTCAAATTTTTGCAGCTCATTCATTTGCAAAGCACTGTGCTAGCTGCATGAGGGGTGAATGAAGTGATAGAATATCCTGCCTACCTTAAAGGAGCTTAAAGCTGTCTGCTCCCAACTAAACCACAGGTATCTAGAGATGAGAACATCAATAACACACATAGAGGGAAGTCCTGATGTTGGCAGCAAGATCCTTTCCCCATATATGTTTAAAGAAGCCATTCCTGACACTCTTGTGAGATTGAGGTTATTTCCAGGAAATTAGAGAATCCATAACACCCCTTTGTTATCTTTCCCTGAATATGATTTGCAGACAGAAAGTAACTCCAGGATCTGGACTTTGGGACACAGGGCCAAAATGAGAATGAGGCCTGCAGTTCAGTAACAGGCCAGGTCAGTGCAAAGGCTACCGCTTCCTGCTCCAAAGTCAGTCTTTCCTTTTGGAAATCCATTGGAACATCTCAAACCTGTTCACAATTGAGGGGAGTGTTGGAATTAAAGTGACTAAAGAACATGGGAGTGAGGGCACCAGAGGGACAGGGATATAAGGGGACAATTCTTAATGACACTGAAATTGAGTTTGTTATCAAATATCTACCATTATTTTTCAATAAACCAATGGGGGATAAAATTTGCTATCCAACTTACTGATATGGACTAAAAAGTAAAAATTAAAGCCTAGTTATCACAAAAGTGAAAAGAAGAGTTTCGAAGTATGGGAATGGAAGGTGTTTTATTTTTTTTTTTAATCATTTATTATAATCATAAATACAGTTGTTTTTTTTTAACTGTAGAAGAAGAAAGGTATCACCCAACATTTTCATGTAAAAGTAACAGTGCAAAGATTAAGAGCATGTGCCCTGGGACCAGACTTCCTGGGTTCAAGCCCAAGTTGTTTATCTTCTCCATTTCCTCATTGTAATGGTAATAAGATTAGTATCTACCTCCTCAGGGAGTGGTGATGATTGCAGGGTAATTCTCTAGAATCTACTACAACAGGGCCTTGGCAAACACTGTGTATTAGTTCTCCCTCCAACTTAACACAACACCCTTAGCATTTGAGCATATATCTTTCAGACATTTTTCTCTTCATGTACCTTTTTATACAGTTGAATCCAGATAAATTTTAAAATATTTGAAATATTAGGGGGATTACTGCAACTCTTAACATGGGAGAACTGTCAGCTCTACAGTCCTTGGAGCCTTCCCAAACACACAGGGAATTCCTACTCTGTGCCCAGGTTCCTATTTTCCTTAAGAGGCTGCAAGGCTTGGTAAAGTGGCTCAAGATTTGGGGCCACAACTCAGCGTATCTGAACTCTGACTTTGCTTCATTCCAGGTGAATCATCTTGAGAAAGTTATTTTACCTTCTTTGATGTTCTCTCTCCTCAGCTCTAACTTGGGAGGAATCAAATGATTCACAGCTGAGAGGCTAATGAATCAGATGTGGGAATCCCTGCATAGAGCCTGGTACCCAGGTGACATCTGTCCTGGGGTGGCCCCACCTTCTCCCTTGAAGGCTGGACCACAGCAGCAGGGTCAGCTTCTCCTGAGACAGCGTTTCTGTTTACCCAGAGTGTGAAGAGTACAAAGGCCCAGCATGGCCCTACCTTAGAGAGTTTCAAATATAAGGTAGATCGCAGCATTCAAGATGCCTTTTAACCTCGGTTAAGATGAAATCTGAGAAGCCCAAATGTGTCAGAGCCACTAAAGTGGAGATACTTGATGGAAGGAGGCCTAGGTCTGGAGACCCTATTTCTCCCTAATCTCTGCCTTCACCTCCTCTGACACTTTATAGGAACTCTAAGGAACAGAGTTTGAAAGACAGTTTGTAGAAGGTCACTTAGTAGTGAGGAGATTCAGACATTACATGGAGTAGATGACCATCAATGTCTAGTCTATCATTAGGATTATGTGGTTCTAAGAATTAACCAATTGCCTATTCTGGTGTGTATGCTTTATTGTCTACTGTATGTTGGGTCCTACAGCACTGTCTCTAGCCTCACAAAGCTCACAGTCTAGTTGGAAATCTATGAGAAATATTTGTATAATAATTAGAAAACTTGAGGGACTTCCCTGGTGGTCCAGTTGTTAAGACTCAGTTCTCCCAATGCGGGGGCCCAGGTTTGATCCCTGGTCAGGGAATTAGATCCTGCATGCTGCCACCAAGACCTGGTACAGCCAAATAAATAAATAAATATTTAAAAAAGTAATTAGAAAACTGTGAAATTCCACATAGAGTAATACAATTGATACTCAGAATTTTAATTACTCTTAAAGGCTTATTATAATTATGGCTTATCTTCATGTCATTCAAATGAATGCTCTTCACCTTGACCCTCTCACTGATTTTTCTTTTCATCCTTTCAGTTAATACCAGATATACCTGTCCAACACTCTGTACCTGGCTTCCCCCCATGCCCCTGCAATGTCTACATAATGCTTGATGATGCATATGGTATTGAAATGAATGTGGGCTGAAGTGAAGAACTAAAAGGGTTTCTTTTTAAAGTGAAGCTAATAAAAAAGAGAGAAAGAATGAAATCCACTGCTATTTCCTCTTTCCCTCTGTTATAGGCAAGTCACACAACCTGTGCAAGTATTCTTCCTAGGGAATTCCTTTTGAGAAATCAGTCCTGAATATTCTTGGAAAGACTGATGCTGAAGCTGAAACTCCAGAAGATACAGGAAGGGAAAGGTGTCTGTTATCTATTCACACAGCTTGCAAAGAACACAGTCAAGATTTTTGAGAGTCTCGTCGGGAGCACTGACATGGCCTACCTACTTCCAGAGACAGAAATTCTGTGAGCTCCTGGCCCAAGGAAACCAGCTGGTAGAGAGACTTGCCAGCAAACTGACCACTGGTAAGTTGTCTTACAGGCTCTGAGGACCCTTAGTTCCTCCTGAGGTTCTAGCCTCACATGAGACTCTTCGCCTCCATGATTCCTCGAGTGACATAGTAGCTGGGTGTCCTGCTGTTTCATGCTGGTCTCAGCCAAAGGACAGTAATACTATCAGCTAGAAATACCTGAGGGGTCCTCCCCTGGGTCTGAGGCAAGCTTCCATAGACATTTCCCTTTTAGCCAAAGTTGTGGCTGGACCAACCCTTGTGGTTCTTATTATGATTGTAAGATAAACCTGAGCAACAACCACCATGGAACTTTGAAAAACACAAGGTATATCACTCACACTTCCAGAAGGATGCTTGGCTCACCCAGGGCCACCCAGTGAGGTCAGGGTCAAGAGGCAGAGAGGCTGGGCTAGTGGTTCTGCCTACCTTGGGTCGACGATGGGGTACCTAGGGTTTCATAGATTCACTCTTTATTGGTGAATTTAAAACAGAAAAGAGGGAATTAAAGTGTCAGAAAGAAAAAGAAGTGGTCAAACATCAGTTATTTAAATCAGCCAGGGATCTCTAAAACAAGAGAAACTTCAGAGTTGGGACAGTGTGCCTCACCATCTGTTATGTAGCTGTCCATGTGATTCTTTGAGATAGCTGTCTTTGAAGTGAATGCCTTTGGAATCGGTAGCTTACTATCAGACATTTGAGTTATAATTTTAAAATAAAAGGTCTGTTATGTGCTTACTGTATACCTGATTCTCACTTCATATTCTGGGGACCATGACAATGTCAGGACTGGTGAGTACAGTGGAGAATACACAGGGATGGAGGCCACATTGTTACAACAGCCTCTGTTATCATGGGCTCTGGGGCAGGAGGCAGCAGCCATCCAATCACTTTTTGATTTTAAGAATAATTGATAATCTAATAAAATGACCACTGTAGTATTAGTTCTGTAAGCGTTGAAAAATGTGGTAAGTATACCACCACAATCAAGATATAGAACAGGTCCATCACTCCTAAAAATTCCATTGTGCCTCTTTGTAGTTAACCATTTCCTCCAAACCAAGTACCTGGCAACCACTAGGTCTGTTTTCTGCCCCTTTAGATTTTTTTTTTTTTTAATCTCCAGAATGTATCAGTAGTTTGTTCCTTTTTATTGCTGAGTGCTATTCCATGATAGAGATGTACCACTTTTTGTTAATTCATTCATCCACTGATGGGCATTTAGATTGTTTTCAGTTGGAGGCAATTATGAGTAATAGCTATTAAAATTCACATACAGATTTTTGTGTGAAAATACATTTTCACTTCAATTTGCTTGGATAAATACCTTGGAGTGGGATTGCTGGGTCATATGGTGAGTGTATGTTTAACTTAAAAGAAACTGCCAAGCTGTTTTCCAATGTGGTGAAACCATTTCACGTTCCCTGGAGTGATGGTCAGAGTTCCAGCTGTTCCCCAAAGCCAGGTCTTGACATTTTCAGGTTGTTGCTCTTTGGCTTTTTGTCTTTTAACAGGTGTGTGGTTGTCTATTGTTGTGGTTTTAATAAATTTGCCTAGTGACTAAAGATTTTGAAGACCTTTTCTCATGTCTATTGACCATCCATACATCTTTGGAAAAGTAAGTGTCCAACTATTTTGTCCATTTTAAAGTTGAATTGCTTATCTTCTTATTATTGAGTCTTGTGAGTTCTTTGTATTTCTGGATACAAGTCCTATAACAGATATTTGATTTGTCAGTATTTTCTCTCAACCTGTGGCTTATTTTTTCATTGTTTTAATTCTCTTTCAGAGCAAAGAATTTCTTATTTTTTATGAAGTCCAACTTATGGATCATCATTTTGTAGTTCTCTCTAAAACAAGGTTCTTTGCTTTTCCATGTAGATTTTACAATGAGCTTGTCATTATCTATAATAAAGCCTGTTGGGATGTTGAGTGGCATTGCATTAAATCTATGAAAAGTTTAAGGAGAAATGACATTTTCAAAAAATGTTTATTTATTTGGCTGTGTAGGGTCTTAGTTGCAGCACACATGAATCTTTCATTTTGCTTCCTTGCCAGACACTCACCTCCAGCTGTTGGCCCAGTTCCTAACAGGCCGTGGACCAGTATTGGTCTGTGGCCCTCTGGTTGGGGACCCCTGAACTAGAGGCATTCTGACCTAAAAGTAAACCAACCAGAGATCCATGGCCTCTAGTTTCTAAAAATCTGTATTATTAAAAACTGAAGTGAGATGTCTATCTGGTTTCTGCACAGTTGTCTTGAGATATGTTGATAGGTGATTATAGCCAGAAATACCTTGAAAAATAAATAAATCATATCAAATATTCAGAGAGAGAGAGAGATCTAAAAGTTACAAGAGCCCTAGGAGGTTACATTGCCTGAGGAGACACTGTTCAGTGGAACCCTTCATATACTATTGTATTAAATTTGTCTATAGCATTTTAAAGCCAATATTTATAGAGACATTGGTGGTTCAGTGGTAGAATTCTCACCTCCCATGTGGGAGACCGGGGTTTGATTCCTGGCCAATGTATCATGGTCTTTTTATTTTGGGCTTCCCTGGTGGTTCAGATGATAAAGAATCTGCCTGTAATAAGAGACAGCTAGGTTTAATCCCTGGGTTTGGAAGATCCCCAGGAGAAGGAAATGGCAACCCACTCCAGTATTCTTGCCTAGAGAATCCCATGGACAGAGAAGCCTGGTCAAGGGATCACAACAAATAGGACATGACTGCGCAACTAACACACACACACAAATTTGTCCACAGCACTTTAAAGCCAGTATTTAGGTCTCTGAGTGTCCTGTGTGTCAGAGTGTATTTTAGAGAGGTTATTGAGTCTACTTCCTCACCCATGTTATGAGGTCAGTATGTGGAACACCTACTGCTGTCTCTCCTACCCCAACTCTAGGTGCACTGAAACACCAGTCAGAAATGGATCCTATGCTTTCTCTCTGAAAGGATGGTCGCTTTGGTTACCGGTGTCTCTTCCATGGGCTTCAGATGAGCACCAGCTGTCAGGTTGAAGCTGGTTGCCTTATTTTCATCTCCTGTCTTATTTGCCTCCTTCTCCATCCCCCACTCAGGCTCAGCATGGGGGTCCAGGAGGAAGAAGTGAATGTAGTCCCGGAGGACTCACTAGATGAAAAGTATCTGACCATTCCAGTCGCCATGACTCCCACCAGTCTTCCAGCAGCAATGCCTCTGTGTGTGATGTGCAGGACACCAACTCTGATGTAGACTGAGCCAGTGAGTACTCCCAATACAAAGAGAATAACCTCCGACAACCATAAGACTGAATAGTAAAGCTCTGGTACCTTCTACCTGCTCACCATCGCTGTCTAGGCTAATTGAGATCATCTCTGCAGGCAGACCCTAAGAACTAACTTTGAAAAAGTGATTAGGTTGAACACATTCCTGGGACCAAGTTTTATGTCCCTGGTGTGTTTGTTCATTTGCATTCTCCCTGGTCCACACCTCACCTCTGTTTCTCTGGCCCCCACTGGCATGTATGCAAGCTGAGGAACCCTGGGCAAACCAGAGTGCAGAGAGTGAAGGGATCATGACAACTTCTCTGCCACCCTTCAGCAAGCACATGTACATAATATAATTCCTTATTTAAGATGAAGTATCTTAGCTTTTCTAAAATGTTCTTGCTAATTACAGTTCCAGAACGGTGTCACTTAGGCTCATCTAGTTGTCCAAGTTTATTGGCCCTCTTGCTCATATTCGAGGTCCACCTGTCATGGTTCCTGAGTTTAAGCACTAGTGCCCATCCCCCCTCAAGACAATACATTTTACTTTCTCTAGAGAGAAAAAGACTATCTTAATATGCCCACTATTAACTGAGTTTTTCATAATGATATAAACGATGTCAGGGTTTTGTCTTTTTTCCCGTGATGGATATAAATACATACCTTTTGTTACAAAAGTCCATTCCCTTACAAAAGCATCTTCATTTTTGCTTCCCCTTTCACCCTGAGGTGCATAGAGAGGTCTCTGCATCTCTTATAGATGTTCAGTCATAAATCAGGTGGGAGAGGTATTTAGTAGAGAGGAATTCATTCCTAGTACCCACAAAGTCATACTGAAAGGGGGCCACTCCTTTCCCAGTGCTGGACAAGCTCTATTCAGAGGTCTTCAGTATTTTTCAAGCATGTGTCAACCCCCCCCCCGCCCCCCCGCCTTAGACGTCACAGGTCCTTGTGTAGGAGGTGACCCTAAGGTGTGTGAGCTTAGCCCTGGGCCATGCTTTGTTTGAAAGCCTAAGGGTTCTTACAGGAGGTTACCGGGTGTTTCCTGATGAGAAGAGGAAGTTGGCAGAAGATTGGTGAAAGTTAGTGATCTAGCTGCAAGGCCCTGGCCATGGCATTACTGATAAGGACTCTCCACATTCTGCAGCGAGATTCCAAAATCAACAAGAGGAGGACTGGGATTCATGTGGGAATGGAGACAGGGTGGATGGAAATCTCTTTTAATTAGAGCCTAGGGGCCCAGAAAAGAACTTCGGATGTTCCCCCCTCAGAAACAAAAACAAACAAACAAACAAACAAAACAACCTTTTGCACCTACTGTTTCTATCTTAGTTGGAATTCTTTGTTCCCATGCTTCCAATACTTAGAGTTAAAAATCCCACATAGAGTTCTTTTTGACCCCAAGGAAAGTAAAGAAAGTGAAGTCGCTCAGTCATGTCCGACTCTTTGTGACCCCATGGTCTGTAGCCTACCAGGCTCCTCCATCCATGGGATTTCCCAGGCAAGAGTACTGGAGTGGGTTGCTATGGAGATCTTCCCAACCCAGGTATCAAACCCAGGTCTCCTGCATTGTGGGCAGATACTTTATCACCTGAGCCATCAGGGAAGCCCTGATGTTTGACCCCAATGTTTTACTCAAATCCCATATCTAATTTGTCAGGAATATGTGTTTTCTTGTTGGTTAAGTCTGGACTTTGCTCTCCACAATCCTACCCTTTCCTGTTCTCTAAATGAGATCTGATAAAAGTGGGAAGACCAATTTAACACTTGATCCTCAGCTCCCTCAAGACCTTAGGTTCCAGAAACTCTCAGGATGATGGGGTTAGCCTGTCTTTGTATCTTTTCTCTGTCTCTGTCCTCAACTTCAGCTTTTTCCTGGCCTGTCCCTGAAACCAGGGACACATGTGAGGACTGTTTGGGCTGCTCCTCTAACTGAGGAACTCCACATATCCCTGTTCCGCCTGCAGAGAAGCTTCAGGCAGTGCTTTTTGGGGGTTTCCAGGATCCCCTGAGGCACAGGTGCCGATGGGTCTAAAAAGTGAGCCTGTGATTCCCTTGATGCCCTTAGCCCTTTCACCCCTATAGAGGAAAGGGCAACCACTTCCTTTATGCTGTCTAGAAGGGACCCCAAAGGGTCCTCCAAGGCAGGAGGAGGAAGAATCCTGTCCTCTGAGTAGGTGGGAGAGCAGGGTGATAGATCAGAGAGGGAAGGGAAAAGGGGAAAGTGTAATGAAATTTCATGATGAGAGCTGTCAGGATGTCTGCCTTACCTGGAACTGTCATCCCAATTACTGGTGCTGCTGAGTCAATTCCTGTCCCCGTTTACAGCTTGGAAAACTAAGCCAAAGGAGAACAAGGTCGACCTCGGCAACAGGATGTCCAACAAACAATCTATTCTGGTCTTGTGGGGGCAGTGGTGAACTGTGGGTGTGAACAATGGAGGAAATCATTGAACCAAGAAAAGGTTAACTGCTGAGGACTTCTCTGGTGGTCCAGTAGTTAAGAATCCAGCTGCCAATGCAGGCAATACAGGTTTGATCCCTAATCCTGGAAGATTCCACAGTGTTGCCGGGGCTACACACTACTACCAAGACCCAGCAAAGCAATGAAAACAAAGCGCAGCCATTAAAAACAAAAGAAAGTAGACAAATAAAGACCTGTATTTTTGAAAAGAAGGAAAGAAAAGCAACTGATGGGGAAAAAAGAATATCCCCTCAGCTTTTACTTTAACTTTATGTCAAAAAGTCCTTAGGAAGAGGAAATAGTATCTTTCAACAAAAGAAGTGCTTTCTTCCCTTGGTCTTTTTGTGGTGAGACAAAGGTGGAAACTTTTCAGATACTACTTTCAGACATGACTTAGCAACTGAACAACTTTTCTTTGATAACTGTCTCTACTTTGCGGTTAAAATTCCAACTCCATGACTTGTTAAGCAGGAAAATTAAGCAGGCAAATAATAAGAAGTTTGGGGTGTTCTAGTAGTTGGAATTAAACTGCCCTTTTAAAAAGAATCTCAGCATCTTCTAGGATCTTCAGGCAGGTTCTGAACCCCTACGGCTCATAACGGTCTGATGGCTAGATCTTCAACTGAATTCACCGCAGGCCAAGAAAATTTGATCGGCTAGCCGTTGATGTTCGATACTGTCAAAGGGCCAAATGCCCTAAAACACAGCCTTTGTTACAGTACCTGCTAAAAGGTGACAGCGAGATGACGTTTCACTTGTTTAGCATAATAGCAGATTAGCATACACCACAGCAGCAGGACTGGGGGCGCCCACAGCCCCACTCCCAGGACTCGGCTGGGAGGATATCGGGGAAGCGCAGCGGAGAAGGTGACCGCGGGGTCAGGCGCTTCGGAGCAGAGGGAGGGCCAGGACAACAAGCCCTACGGCTCCTTGGTGGATTCGAAACATCGATCGTTTTCGAGAGCTGAGAGTGCCGACGCCTGGGCGGTGGAAAGGGCCACCTGCGGCGGGTCCGCAGCGCGGGAGGAGAGCGGTCTACACTGCTGGGCGACGGGGTCGCCTGGTTCTTAAACGAAGATACCCCCCACCCCCACCCATCCCAGCTCCCGTGGCTTCCCGGAGCGGAGGAGTCCGCAGAGGCATAGCAGTGGGACTGGAGACTGCGCTGGGTGTGGGATGCGGAAGCCAGACTGTGGGGGTCCGAGGGTCCTGGTTTCCGGGGAGGGAAGGAGCCCTAAAACAGAGGCTCTTGGGAGCCGCAGTCTCCTCGCTAGAGAGATCATTGGTGGTTCCAGGTTCATTCTTCAGTTTGAAGGACTGGTGACCAGGAGAGTGCCGGCAGAACCTGAGATTTCGGTGGACATAGGGTCAAACTCCAATGCAGACCTCATTTCTGTAGTGTAGTGGTTATCACGTTCGCCTCACGCGCGAAAGGTCCCCGGTTCGAAACCGGGTGGAAACAGATTTCCTCTCCATCCCCTCCCCCCCCCCCTCCCGCCTCCGAGATTTACATTCCCATTCAAGAAATTACAAAGAAAGGTGGAAGGTGTGGCAGTGGGTGCACCTGCATTTTCCTTAACCCAAGAAGCTTGGGAGGAGTTCCTTACCACCTGAAAGCCCCATTGGCCCTAGAACCAGCCTTTCTTTCTCTGCCCTGAGTCACGTTGCAGAACAAGCCACAGTCAGTAAATTCAAGGAGGGCACAGGACAAGGCTGACTTAAGGATACCTTTACCTTCTGAAATCCCCTCACCTTTTCATCTAGGCCCTACATCGTCTATTCCCGCTGACACTTGTTATGTCTCTGAAAACCAAGAAGTTCATCCCTTGTGAAGACACTTAGCTTTCCCTCGCCCCAGCACACAGATAGGACAGTCTGATTTCTGTAACAGGACAAAAGAGAACGAATTCAACTCTACACCGCAGGCTGGAGTCAAAGACCCAAAGGTGAAGAGGGTCAGGTTCTGCAAATTGAGCTCATCAAGAGGAAAAGCAGCCTGTCCTCCCGCCATTATCAGGGTGGGGCCTGGAGTCAGGTCAGAGATCAGGGAGTAGATGGACTGCTCACCACCGCCTGAGAGCCAAGTGGCCCCCCTTCACAAGTAAACAGGTTCAGAAAGAGAGCCTCTCACCAAACCTGGATTCCAGTTCTTCCCCTATGACCTACGACACCTGCCCTGTTCCCGCCTTGGACCACGCCAGCTTCCTCGCGCTCAGACCAAGAGTAGTCTCTGATGCAGGGCTTTCGTCAGACCCCACGTCCAGTTAGGACTTTGTGTTTGCTTCTCGGTCCATGTGGACTTTGGTCTACACAGGCCCTCTTGTTCTATACTCTGGATTTGTGTAAACGACTCTCCTGATAAAGGCGGGAAATCAGTGGAACACTCGGCTCCCTCACCCTGAAGCTCGGATGAGGATGGGGGGTGGGGGGGGGGCGGTGGGCGGCAGTTAGGCTCCGTGCTGGGCGGCTTCCCTCTTCTGGGCCCGGCCTCATGGGCAGGGGCAGGGCCGGGTCCCTCAGCCAATCCTTTCGCCGATTTTGGAGTCCCGCGCCTTCCCTTGCGGCTGCAGGGAGCCGTGTGTCTGTGGTCCCTCGGGCACCCGCTGTCCCTCCACCCCGTCCGGGAAACGACCACCGTCCCCTGGTCCAGTAGACATGGGACGGCAGCGCCGGATGCAACTGCAAAGACCGCGAATCCGCTCCTCTGGCTGGACCTGGAAGGTGAAAACGGACATGGAGGGGAGGAAAGCAGGGGAAAGCTCATGAAATGTCCCCATCTAAAGCTGCTTTCAAGTCGGCCTCTTTGGGGACTCAGGCTCCAGCGCTGGTGAGGATGCTGCTGCGCGGTCGGACCCTCGATTGCAGTCGGAGTCCACGCGGAACCAGGCGGAGCCCCGCGGCCTGGGGGCCGGTGCGCACGCGGCCCGCGCCTCCCTCGGGTCGGTGCCCCTGAACCTCAGACCGGAAGAAAACGCGGTGACCCCCGCACTGAGAAAAGAAGAAAAACCCCTGCGGGAGGGAACGCAAATGCATCCCCAAACTTGTTACCCTTTACTTCTAAAGGAAACCAGAGACAGACAACACACAGACAACATTGCATTAAAGTCTTTCAGCAAGAAGAAACTCTGTGCCCTGTGAGGTGAAACCAAAAACCTCTCCAGACACCTGTTTTCTGGGAAAACCGCCTTTACCTCTCTGCTGTCCAAGGTTAAAATTCGCGCTCCATGACCTGTTGAACCGGATAATTTAAAAGGTCAAATAAAAGGCATTTCAAACATTATGAAAGGTAAAAAAAAAAAAAAGCTGTCCTTCAAGAAGAATCTCAAGTACAGTAAGGGAGGAATACACAACCGTGAGATCTGCGAGGACCCACCCTGATCCCTCCGCGGCTTTATACCGGGCCTGGTCGGCAAACGAATTCAATACAGGCCAGGAAGCGAAACTCGGCCAGCGTTGATGTTCAGTATATTCTTTTCTTTACATTTGTGTCTATACATTCCAGTGGATGAAGCTCCTAGATCTAGAAGTACTGTTTCAAAAGGCACACACATTTATAGAGTGGACAGGCCATGCCACATTGCCATCCCAAACCAGAGGAGATACACTACAGGGGTTGTGATGAACAGCCTCCTGTTTTCCACACTGATAAAGGTACAGCCTATTAACCAGGTTAGATTTTAGTCCATCTGAGGTCAAAATTGGTTATATAGCTGTAATTTTCTGACCAAGGGGGTTAAGAGCCTAACACATTTTCTTTATTAGAGTTCTTCAAGTATGACACACCTCTTGGTATGCACTGCCTATTTCCCTGACAGCTTTGTATGTGTCCTAGCACTCTGTTCTTAAAGGACATATTCATTCATACATGTTGTGATTTTCTGCCAGTTGTATATTACATCTTTTTGGCACCTTTTGCCATGCTGAAATTTATTTAAATCTTTGTACAGTTGGCTTACTCTCTTTCAGGGGTCCATGTCCTACTCAGTAAAGCCTTCCTCCTCTCTGTGTTTGCCTCTAACATATTGTTTCATAATTAGAGCCACTAAATACAATTGACTCATTGTTCTTTGTAAGATATGCTTTCTTTTTCATTTGTAGCATGGATAATCAATTGTTAAAACATCATTTCCACAATGATGAAAAACTAATCTTATTATATGTTGTTGTTTAGTTGCTAAGTGGTGTCTGACTCTTTGGGACCCCATGAACTGTAGTAACCAGGCATCTCTGCCCATGGGATTCACCAGACAAGAATACTGGAGTGGGTTGCCATTTCTTTCTCCAACGTTTGATATTTTCAAACAGCCAGATGACTGGGAATGTCAGCCTTTGCTGTTCTTCCTGCTAAATGTGAAAGTGTGATGAAAGTTTTGGACTTAAACTAGATGACTAGAATAAGCTATAGCAGCAGTAACTTGAGAAACCCCTTTGCCTGGGACGACGCCAGTGAAGCGATGCTGCAAAAGGAGCATGCAGGTCAGGCGCTTTAGAGGAGAGGGGAAGGCTCTTTGTTTCCAGGTAGGATTAAAGCGTCGATCATTTCCAAGAGCCAAGCCCAGTGACCGCAGGAGCAGTGAAAAGGGCCACGGAGGTGTGGGTCTGCAGCCAGGTGGGATTTTGTCCACCCCACCCAACCGTCGGGTTGCCTGGGGCTCAGAGACATCTAACTGCCCTGGCTCCTGCAGCTTCTGAGAACTGGAGAGTCAGCAGGGGTGACCGCTGCACTCCGGCCCAAAGCTGTGCGTTCCTTGCAGGATCCTGAGGTCTAACTGCTCGGATGCTCACAGGGACCTCGCTCTGGAGGAAGCAAGGAACCCTAAACCAGGGCCTTTCAGGAACCTCAGTCTCCATACCTGAGGGATCCTCTATGCTCAGAGAGCTCTCTTCCTTTCAAAGTTTGAGGGCAAGTTGTGTCCAAACATACTTTTCTGGGATGTCACTAGATCCACTTGAACATGTGGTTTCTGTAGTGTAGTGGTCATCACATTTGCCTAACACGCAAAAGGTCCCTGGTTCGAAACCAGGCAGAAACAGCTTCACTTTATCCCAAAGTTTTTGATTTGCATTTTAAACATAAAAAAGCCTGCAAGAATCATAGAAGGAGTTCTGTGACTTCCCGAAAGCCTACTCAGCACTACAAACTAGGCCTCCTTTGTCTGAGTCACTGTGGACACCAGGCCACAATGAGTTACTCCAAGGAGGGCACAGAACAAGGCCAACTTCAGGTCACCTTTCAGTTCAGTTCAGTTCAGTTCAGTTCAGTTGCTCAGTCGTGTCCGACTCTTTGCGACCACATGGACTGCAGCATGCCAGGCTTCCCTGTTCATCACCAACTCCTGGAGCTTACTCAAACTCATGTCCATTGAGTTGGTTATGTCATCCAACCATCTCATCCTCTGTCATCCCCTTCTCCTCCTGCCTTCAATCTTTTCCAGCATCAGGGTCTTTTCCAATGAGTCAGTTCTTACCATCAGGTGGCCAAAGTATTGAAGCTTTAGCTTCAGTATCGGTCCTTCCAATGAATATTCAGGACTGATTTCCTTTAGGATGGACTGGTTGGATCTCCTTGAAGTCCAAGGGACTCTCAAGAGTCTTCTCCAACACCATAGTTCAAAAGCATCAATTCTTCGGTGCTCAGCTTTCTTTACAGTCCAACTCTCACATCCATACATGACTACTGGAAAAGCCATATTTGACTAGACAGACCTTTGTTGACAGTGATGTCTCTGCTTTTTAATATGCTGTCTAGGTTGGTCATGGCTTTTTTTCCAAGGAGCAAGCATCTTTTAATTTCATGGGTGCAGTTACTGTCTGCAGTGACTTTGGAGCCCCAAAAATAAAGTGCTGCACTCAATATGTCAGCAAATTTGGAAAACTCAGCAAGGACCACAGGACTGGAAAAGGTCAGTTTTCATTCCAATCCCTAAGAAAGGCAATATCAAAGAAGGTTCAGGCTACCACACAATTGCACTCATCTCACATGCTAGCAAAGTAATGCTCAAAATTCTCCAAGCTAGGCTTCAACAATACATGAACCATGAACTTCCAGATGTTCAAGCTGGTTTTAGAAAAGGCAGAGGAACCAGAGATCAAATTGTCAACATCCACTGGATCATTGAAAAAGCAAAAGAGTTCCAGAAAAACATCTACTTCTGCTTTATTGACTATGCCAAAGACTTTGACTTTGTATGGATCACAACAAACTGTTGGAAAATTCTTCAAGAGATAGGAATACCAGACCACCTGACCTGCCTCCTGAGAAATCTGTATGCAGGTTAAGAAGCAATAGTTAGAATCGGACATGGAACAATGGACTGGTTCCTAATTGGGAAAGGAGTATGTCAAGGCTGTATATTGTCACTCTGCTTATTTAACTTCTATGTGGAGTGCATCATGCGAAATGCCAGGCTGAATGAAGCATAAGCTGGAATCAAGATTACCAGGAGAAATGTCAATAACCTCAGATACGCAAATGACACCACCCTTATAGCAGAAAGTGAAGCAGAACTAAAGAGCCTCTTGATGAATGTGAAACAGGAGAGTGAAAAATTTGGCTTAAAACTCAACATTCAAAAAACTAAGGTCATGGCATCTAGTTCCATCACTTCATGGCAAATAGATGGGGAAACAATAGAAAAATATCACCTTTACCATCCAGAAATCCCCTCAGCTCCTCTGTCACGTAAATCTCCTCTACACCCTGACATGCAGTATGGCTCTGAAAACCAAGAAGTTCATCCCTCTGAAGCACACTTGGTTTGCATTAGAGAACAAAAGAAACCAAACCCAAGTCTTCACCTGAGGCTGGAGCCAAAGACACAAATAAAGAAATTCTCTAACTGAGCTGTCGGGAATGAAAGGAGTCCATACACATGCCATTATCAGGAGAGGCACCTGAGCCAGGTCAGAGATCAAGAAGTAGACAGATCCACCCATCACCCCCTGAGAGCCCGTCTGCACCTTTTTCTGATACAGACAGCAGAGGTTCAGAAAGGGAGCTTGACCTTGGCTCTGCTGCACACAATGCTAAAGCTAGGCGAGGATGGAACCCAAGGGCAAGAGCTGGGAGACTTGCACAGCTTTATTCAGCCCTGCACCACTGGCAATCACCTCCTTTCCTGCTCTTAGCATCTCAAGAAGTTAATTTTTACTTTTATAGTTTTTACCCGGAGACACAAAACCAGATACTTTGCAAGATTCGCTTGTGGTCTAGTGGCTAGGATTTGGTACCTTCACCACTCCAGACCATGTTAGACTCCTGGCCAGGGAAATCTTTTTCTCTCTGGCATTCTAAATTGTAGTGTGTGTATGTGCGTGTGCTCAATCACTCAGGCGAGTCTGACTCTTTGGGACCTCATCAACTGTGACTCGCAAGGCTCCTCTGTCCATGGGATTTTCCAGGCAAAATACTGGAGTGGTTTGCCATTTCCTTCCCAAGGGGATGTCCAAAGTGGGGGTACTGATACTGCTTCTACAATGAGAACTCCAGCGGATAACATCCAAGGGGACTTTGACTTTTCTTACTGAAATATAGCTTCATTGCTTACTGAAATGAAGAAGAAAAAACAGAAAGTTTGGTTTTACTTTATCATAGAGATAAGTTAGTATGTACCTGGTATGCTAGGTATAAGAAAAAAATCAAGCTGAAAATAAGAATTCTCAAATATTATTAACATTCTATTCTAATAATTGACATAAAATCACACAGAAAATGTTATATTTATAGAGAATATTTCTTATATGTATCACACAGTTTCATAATTTTGGTCTAAATTCAAATATTGTAATAATATGGAAAATATTGGTAACAAAGTACTCTAGTTTGCACAGTCTTGGATTTATTTTCTCTTCAAATTCTAATAACACTGAACTACCTAAGTTTTCTTTACTGGTTTTACGTGTTTATCAAAAGATTTAAGGGACTTCACTGGTGGTCCAGGAGCTAAGACTCCTTGCTCCCAATACAGGGAACCTGGGTTCCATCCCCAGTTGTGGAACTAGATCCTACATACTGCAAGGAAGACCTAGTGCAGATAAATAACACAAATAAAGAAATAAATTAATAAAAATTTTAATTGGTTAAATATTTAAGTTTATAAACTTAAAATTATGTGTTCCAAGAAACTAAATATACTGTATAATATATGTTACATGCAGATATAGTATTATAATTGTAGAAATCATAATCAATCCACTTAGACTTTGGGGTATCATTTACTGTATGATTCCAATATGCATTTCTCTATTATGTGTCAGCTCAACTTTTGATTTTAAGGTCTATGTTTATCTGAGTTCTTTGACTGATATTAAATTAACCACTGTGTGATCTTTGCCTGTATCATGTATAACCAGGATAGAAATGAGAAACACTATTTTCCTATGATGCTGCCTCCTATGTTTGTAGATTATAGAATGGCCATATGTGAACAGGTTGAGAGGAGGCTCAGGTGCCTTTTATGGGAAATTGGTGACTGTTTCCATCAATGTCACTATAAGAATTGTGGAACACACGGAATGTCTGCTCCAGGAAGTGGGAAGCTGTTGCTGAACGTCTACTGTTTTCCTGAAGTGCTTGTTTATGTAATTAAAAAATAAATTGTTTTGGTTCTTAGTTTTCTGCCTACTAAATCTGAAGTCATCCATCTTTATTATGCTTCTCTTATTTTCATCACTGCTAGAACCCTAGGCCAAGATGAGCAGATTAGCCTGGGGGAAACTGCCAGGAACCATTTCTGCTCTTGCTCCACTACTCCTTTTCATTGCCTCCAGATGTGAGCTCCACAGGGCAGAGACCTTGAGCTGACTCACCATTCAGCATCTTTCTTCCTTTCCCCTGCCCACAGCAGGGCCTAGCATCTAATAAGTGCCTGAGAACTGCTCAGTGATTAAAGGCAATCTAGTACAATGTCCTGGAAAGATGAAAAGGAGAAGAAATTAGGTAGATTGGGGGAGGCCTAGAGTATGAGGGACAGAGAGTGACAGACAAAGACACACACTGAGAGAGTAGAGAGAATGTCCATGAACTAGATTTACTGTGTGAAAGCCTCAGTGCTCATGAGATTCAACAGAAGAGCTCAGGGAAGGTCGACTAATAACTCTTGGTACCAGGTCTGCACAAGATGGATTGTCAGGTGCAGAATCCTATTGGTCCCAACAATTTGTCTCAAATGGGATAATTTTTGCAGAAAGAGCCAAACACTGTCAAGGAATCATAAAGACAGAGTTATTGGCATTCCAACACAGTCTTGAATAAGAGGGTGACCAGTCATTAAATGTGTGCATCCAGATGGCAAAAATGTATTCATAGAGAAAAGGGAAGAAGAACAAATATCTGAGACCAGTGTTTTTTTTTCCCCTGTCCTATCCATAAACTGGAAGTTTAGTGTGAAGCAACTGGAAATCATTCTGTTCAGTCTTCTCAGACTCAAATAAGTAGGTCACTACCAAAAATAATTGCAATTATTGGAATGCTTTCTAAACAGCTTGGAAGTTAAGCTGTTGAACATGTACAGTAGGGTATATCTAGGTAATGTCCACTTAGACTTTTGTTGTACCTCTGGCTTAGCTGAATCAAGACGGTACCCGTTCTTTTACTAGATAATCATATAGATGGGTGCAAAGTTCATCATGAAGGCAAAAATATGAAGAAAAAAGCTCTTTCATGGATTTGGAGAGATGGAAATTCAAACTGGCACACCAACTATTGAAATCAACTTAGGAACACATAAGATGCCTTCAGTTCAGTTCAGTTCAGTCACTCAGTCATGTCCAACTCTTTGTGACCCCACGGACTGCAGCACTCCAGGCATCCCTGTCCATCACCAACTCCCGGAGTTTACCCAAACTCCTGTCCATTGAGTCGGTGATGCCATCCAACCATCTCATCCTCTGTCATTCCCTTCTCCTCCTGCCTTCAATCTTTCCCAGCATCACAGGGTCTTTTCAAATGGGTGAGCTGTTCGCATCAGATGGCCAAAGTATTGGAGTTTCAGCTTCAACATCTGTCCTTCCAATGAACATTCAGGACTGATTTCCTTTAGGATGGACTGGTTGGATCTCCTTGCAGTCCAAGGGACTCTCAAGAGTCTTCTCCAACAGCACAGTTCAAAAGCATCAATTCTTTGGTGCTCAGCTTTCTTTATAGTCCAACTCTCACATCCATACATGACTACTGGAAAAACCATAGGCTTGACTAGATGGACCTTTGTTGGCAAAGTAATGTCTCTGCTTTTTAATATGCTGTCTAGGTTGGTCATAACTTTCCTTCCAAGGAGTAAGCGTCTTTTAATTTCATGGCTGTAGTCACCATCTGCAGTGACTTTGGAGCCCCCCAAAATAAAGTCTGCCACTGTTTCCACTGTTTCTCCATCTATTTCCCATGAAGTGATGGGACTGGTTGCCATGATCTTAGTTTTCTGAATGTTGAGCTTTAAGCCAACTTTTTCACTCTCCTCTTTCACTTTCATCAAGATGCTCTTTAGTTCTTCTTCACTTTCTGCCACAAGCATGGTGTCATCTGCCTATCTGAGATTATTGATAGTTCTCCTAGCAATCGGGATTCCAGCTGTACTTCATCCAGTCCAGCATTTCTCATGATGTACTCTGCATATAAGTTAAATAAGCAGGGTGACAATATACAACCTTGACATACTCCTTTTCCTATTTGGAACCAGTCTGTTGTTCCATGTCCAGTTCTAACTGTTGCTTCCTGACCTGCACACAGATTTCTTAAGAAGCAGGTCAGGTGGTCTGGTATTCCCATCTCTTGAAGAATTTCCCACAGTTTATTGTGATCCACACAGTTAAAGGCTTTGGCATAGTCAATAAAGCAGAAGTAGATGTTTTTCTGGAACTCTTGCTTTTTTTAATAATTCAGTGAATGTTGGCAATTTGATCTCTGGTTCTTCTGCCTTTTCTAAAACCAGCTTGAACATCTGGAAGTTCATGGTTTGCGTACTGTTGAAGCCAGGCTCGGAAAATTTTGAGCATTACTTTGCTAGCATGTGAGATGAGTGCAATTGTGTGGTAGTTTGAGTATTCTATGGCATTGCCTTTCTTAGGGATTGGAATGAAAACTGATCTTTTCCAGTCCTGTGGCCACTGCTGAGTCTTCCAGATTTGCTGGCATATTGAGTGCAGCACTTTCATAACATCATCTTTTAGGATTTGAAATAACTCAACTGGAATTCCATCACCTCCACTAGCATTGTTCATAGTGATGCTTCCTAAGGCCCACTTGACTTCACATTCCAGGATATCTGGCTCTAGGTGAGTGATGTATGTGGGTTCTTCAAATGTATGATATGGTGGGGGACATCCATTTAGTCACTCTAAATTTGTTGTTGTTAGTTCTACAGTTGAGACTTCTCGTTTGGATGCAAACGCTTCTCAGATAATGAAAATTATTAATATAACTGCTGTTAGAGAAATAAATGAGCCTATGGATGAAATGGTGTTTCATATTGTGTATGCATCCGGGTAATCGGAGTAGCGTCGTGGCATGCCAGATAATCCTAGGAAGTGTTGTGGAAAGAAAGTTATATTTACACCTACAAATCACACACCATCGTGATTATCTGGGTTGTGAAGATCTTTTTTGTACAGTTTTTCTGTGTATTCTTGCCAGCTCTTCTAAATATCTTCTGCTTCTGCTAGGTTCATACCATTTCTGTCCTTTACTGAGCCCATCTTTGCATGAAATATTCCCTTGGTATCTCTAATTTTCTTGAAGAGATCTCTAGTCATTCCCATTCTATTGTTTTCCTCTATTTCTTTGCACTGATCATTGAGGAAGGCTTTCTTAAGTCTCCTTGCTATTCTTTGGAATGCTGCATTCAAATGGGTATATATTTCCTTTCTCCTTTGCTTTTGGCTTCTCTTCTTTTCACAGCTATTTGTAAGGCCTCCTCAGACAGCCATTTTGCTTTTTTGTATTTGGAGTGACAAAAATCAGATTTACCCTCCTGCTTGAAATCTCACCCTCCCTTTCTTGCCTGCCCCCACAGGAAAAAAAGAAGGAAAATATATAATGTCAGTTTCTAGACACAGGAAATTAGGCAAAAGAGGACAGCAGTCCCTGAGAATGAGAAACAAGGTGAGTCCCACCATTGGCCCACGGGAATGCTTTCAGAGCATGTCCAGGTTGGGCATGAGGAGAGCGATCTGAGACCAGCTCTTTGGATTGTTGAGAGGAAGCTGAGTTTTGGTGGAGAGCAAGGCAGCCAGGGTTCAGAGAACAAAGGTCCAGTGATGAAAGAGAAAAAGATATCCAGGGATACTAAACAATCTCCCTGAAGTAATAAACAGAGTTCTGATAAGAGTACACTTGTGGAGAATTACCTGAGACCAAGAAAAGAAATTTTGGGCCAGATCATGGAACAGTGCCTGGTGTTCACATGGGACAGGCAATAGTACTCATGTCATCAGCCAGACTAGACTATTTATGTAACTCATGAGCCTTAGGGCAAGAACACAGCTCTAGAATAATCAGCCCTACACTGACCTACTGAAAAAAAAAATCATAAAGCAAGATCCAAACAGATCAAACTGTTTACAAGTCACCTAACTGTACCTCAATACAAAACTCAAAATAATTCATAGGAATATCAAAGTAGCTAGTATCCAGAAAGGAAATTTTGATAATGTCCAGCATCTAAACAACAACAATAAATGTCAGGCATGCAAAGAGGCAGTAAAATATGATGCAAAAGGAAGAATATAATCACTCAGTCAAAACTGACCAGAACTGGCATGATGAAAAAATCAACAGAGAGAACTTTAAACAGTTACCATGACTATGTTACATATGTCCAAAGGGTTCATTAGAAATGTGGAACATACAAAAATGGCAAAAAGCAAACTTTAGAGATAAAAACAATAACATCTGTGAATCAGCAACAAGTTAGACATTGCAAGAAAAAAATTAGGGAATACAAAGCCTTGAACCACTGAAACTATTCAGAATGAAATAGCAGTAATTTTTTTAACTGAACATATTAATAGCATCACTGAATGGTAGAGCAACTTTAAAAGGCTTAACATAAGAGTATTTGGAGTCTAAAAAAATACCAGGAGAAACTTTTTGAAGGAAAAAACTTTGAAGAAACCCAAGAAGACACACTCCAATCATAATGAAAATTATAAACCCATCTAAAGAGCCAAATGAACTGTGAGCACAAGGAACAGGAAGAAAACTTCGCCTAGTCACAGAGTAATTAAAGTGCTCCAATCAATTATAAAAGAAAAAAAGATGTCCAATGAGCCAGAAAGAAAATACACAGTACATTCAGAAAACAAAAGTAAAGATTATGTCAGATTTCTCATCAAAAACAACGGAAGTGAGAAGACAGTGAAGCAATATTTTTAAAGACTGAGAGTGAAAAAGGGTGGAATCCTACGCCTACTCACCCAATCCCCAAATCTCTTTGAAAACAGAAGTTGAATGATGACATTTATAGACATACACATGCTTAAAGACTTCGTCACCAGAAAAGCCACACAGCAAGAGAAGCTAAAGGAGCCCTCCAAGAAGAAGGGAACTCACATGAACTGGAATTCCTGATGTACACAAAGGAAGGAAAAGAGATATGGTATATGTGTGGGAAATTATGATTTTTTTAATCAATTACATCTCTTTAAAAACATGGGGCAGTTTTTTTTAAAAGTAATAACCTTGGATTTTGGATTCAAAACATATGCCAAGTAAAATACAGGACAACATAAGCATAAGGGCAGGCAGGGGAGAAATGTGAGGAAGTGTGCCATCCCTTGAAGGCAGACTGTGCTAAGTTACAGATGTATGTAAGCTATAATGCCCAAAGCAGTTGCTGAAATAATAAAATATTTACACCCAATAAGTCAACAAAGGCAAGAAAAAGGAATTATATACAGACCATGTAAAGGCTATGACAGAGCAATTACTCTTCCAGGATTCTATCCTGTAGCCATGCATGCAAGAATGACTGTCATAAGGAAAGCATAAAACCAAATTAATTACAAAAGTATATGGAAAGGGATAAATAAAGGCTACTACAAACAGTGGAAGAAACTTCATTGGTGAAAGGAATTTACAGGGTAAAGATAATGAGCCTACTCTTGCCTGAATTCCAGGACTCTCAGTGACCTGTTTTCCTCCAGAGACCCTATCTGAGGATCAGTGACTATCTGGATATAGGTTTTCGTGTTTGTGTATACAAGACACAAGGGAAAAGACTGTAGTAGTGGAGCTTGGGAGACGATGTGCAGACTAGAAATGATCAGTCACATCACTTACACTCCAAAAGGCTGGGACACGTCCCTGGGTGGGCTTGAACCACCAACCTTTCGGTTAACAGCCGAACGCGCTAACCGATTGCGCCACAGAGACTAGACACCTGCTGTTTCTTGGTCTCAACAGAGTGACTAACACTCGCTCACTCACTCATCCCCGCAGAAAGCAAGCATACCTACAAAGGCAGGCGAAGCCACCTGCCTCTCGCGGGAGAGCAGCTCGGTCTCCAAGCCTCGGGCCGTCGGAGAGAAAAGTCCACTCAGAGTTCGTTCTCGTTAGAAAGCCGGGCGTCGGGCGATTCGGAAGACAGAGGTGCAACCGAGCGTCCCTGCCACGCCTTACTCCACACCCGCCTCGGATGCCAGCGCCCGGAGACGCCCTGGGCCTGAGCCGAGGGGGGCCCGAGGGAAGCTGAACCCGCGGTGGCCTCAGTGACGGCTCCGGGTTTGCTCCACCTTCACCCGGCCATCTGCACCTTTGGGCAGCGGTTTAGTAGGTGTGGTCCGTGTGGCTTAACGGGAAAGAGATCACGTCCAAAGAGGATACGTGAAAAGGAGCGAGAGCAAAGACGTGGATGAAACCTGCCAGGAGACCTTCCAGGAAGTCTGTGAAGAGGCTCGGGCCAGATCCTGAGAAAGAAAAACTGCTTTTTAAAGCAGCAAAATGGGGAGGAAGAATCGGAGAAGAGCATGAAAGAGAGAAAAGCACGAAGTTCTGTTAAATGTCCAGGAATAAAACAGTGTGGATTTATTTCTGTCGAGATATTTACCTGAAGTCACGTTGTGCATTGTATTTGTATAGTGTATAGTGCCGGATTGTGGTGGCAGCAACCTTGCTTCATATCCAGGCTATATCAAGTTAGTGTCTATAACCTCTTTCCATTTGCTTTTTTTTTTTAAATTGGCGTATAGTTGATTTACAGTGTTGTTAGTTTCAGGTGTACAACAAAGTGATTCAGTTATACATTCATTTTGTTTTTTCAGATTCTCTTTCTGTATAGGTTTTTATTGCAAAATATTGTATTTATTTATTTAATTACAAAACATTGAGTTTAGGTCCCTCCCTGCACTAGAGGTCCATATTGGTTATCTATCTGATACACAGTAGTGTATATATGTTAATCTGAAACTCCTAATTTATCCCTCATTCCACCCTTTTCCCTTTGGTAACCAGCAGCTTGTTTTCTACACCTGAGGGTCTATTTCTGTTTTGTATATAATTTCATTTGTATCATTTTTGTTTTTGTGTTTTAGTTTCCATATATAAGTGATACCATATTTGTCCATCTTACTTCACTCAATATGAGAATCTCTGGGTCATCCACATTGCCCCAAGTGGCATTATTTCATTCATTCTTTTTTTTTTTAATGGCTGAGTAATATTCATTTTGCTTTTAATTCCAGCATGAGTTATGCCGCTTAGCAGTGGTTAGAGAGCACTTTGCTGCTGGCCCTGCATCTGTATTCTGTGAGGAATAAATCCCACAGCACACAAGCGGGCTGGTCAAAGCAAAACCTGGGTCAACTGCTTGTCTCACTGTTGAGCAGAACATATCCCCAAAGTGGAAATATCGCCTCTCAAGGAGCTTTGTCTGTAGCTTGCACTAACGAAATGACATGGTCAATGACTTTTTTTCTGGAAAAGGTATTTCTAATATCAGTATTTTTTTTTACACTAAAGGAGAATGAGTTTTCAATGGGTTTACAATAAAATGCAAACTAGTCATCACAGTTTACAGCAGCTTGTCTCCACCCACCATCCACTAATTTTTATGGAAACAGTAAATCATTGAACTATACTCCACATCGTGTAAAAAGCACACATCTTTAGTTCAAAGGCACAATTTGTGACCTTGGGCAAATGTAATCACCACCCAGAGGAAGTTATAGAAAACTGCTACCATCCTAGAAATGTCATTTGAGACCCTTTCCAGGCAATTCCTACACAGGATCGCTTAATTACTAATTCTGAAGTCTATTGCAATCATGTATTGTTGCCTACTTTTGAAACTCAAATGAATGAATGTACATTTTTTGTTATTGATTTTTGTTTTATCCAACATTTTGTTCATTAAACATATTCATACTGTTATGTATATCACTTATTAATTTGGTGTTATTGGAGTAATTTTGGTGGGTTTTTTGATGTTAATTGGTGTCCTTGATGAATATTCTTGGTCTTTTGATGAGTATTCCATATCAATCTTTCTGTATACTTCTGCATTCATGGATGTACTGCAATTTTGGAGTCATGGAGTAGGTACAAGATTAACTTTATCAGAAATTGCCAACAGTCTTCTAGAATGATTTCAAACTGACTACTATAGATGCAATTGCTCCACTACTGTCAGCTTTTGATGTAAAATTCTTTTAAATACAAGCATGCTGAAGGGCAACGATATCTCCATGTAGTATTAAGGTTTATTTCCCTGATGAGTAAAAATGTCAAGAATATTTTCTTATAACTTTTGGTTATTAAAATATCCACCTTTGTGATCCAGTAAGACCCTGGCTTAGGCTTCCCAGGAAAATGAAATCAGGTCCTGTGGTCATCACTGCAGTGCAGATGAATCCTTTGAAGCATTCCTTGGAGACCAGACCCAAGCTTGGGGAGTTCCCAGGAGTGGCTGCTTCAAATCCAATGACTGACCCACCAAAAGCAGACTCACCCAACCTCTCAGGCCTTTGCCATTTCCACCTACTCTTCAGTAGAGTGAGGGTAGATTACATTTTTTAAATATTCTCTTTCAATCCATTCATTCACATTCATTTCCTTAGTATTTGAGTTTCCAATTCATCTCACTACCACAAAGGGAAAACTGTTATTGTTGGCATAAGCAGAAAGTATGTGTAAAAATCAATACCAGAATATCAATACAATGGTGATCCAGGTAAATGTCCTGACTCTCCAGCTGCTGTTGTTTGGAATCCCTGTGGTCTCTATCAAGTAGGGGACACATTGTCCCTTTTCCCTTGGACACTCACTGAGAAGACCTGTTAGGATAAATGTTATGTCCACTGTAGGGCAAGAGGTGAGCGAGGAAGAGGGGGTGGTGGATGGAGGGTAGGGGTGTGGACCAAGCTTGCAGAGGGAGCAGTAGATGAGACAGCACAGTGGCTGTGGGTGTGTGTGGCTCTGGAAGAGCTGCTGAAAGGCAGTCAGTCTGGTGCATGAGAGAGTGTGCTCTGCCTGTGTGGGGAGGGGCAGGAGAATTGGGAGATCTTTGCTAGAATTACTTTGCAGAGAGTGATTTGGTAAGGGTAGAGGGGAGGAGGGTGACCCTGAATGGAAGATGGTGGCCCTCGGGGTACGGTGCTTATAGTTAGCTGGCAGCAGAGATAACCTGATCTTGAAGGGGCTTTCTCCAGGGCAAAGACTTGTCCACTGCCTACGCGTTGTGCTGAACTCCGTGATTGCCTTACTAGTGGGAAGCTCGACTTCAGAATTTCAGCTTGATAATCCCTAGATAGTAAAATGTGTATATTCATTTAGGTGAGTTTGAAGAAAGGACAAGCTTAATCTGTGGGGTGGCCATCAGAATAGCTTAGAGTAGCAGGAGATGGATAGGCATTACCCGGAAAATCTATCAAAGGGCTTCATCATATATCAAAGTGTATCTTCCACACTATGTTGATAAAAATTTTTCTGCATTTTGATCCTGGTGATGATTTCACATCAAATAGCTGTTCATTAATGATTTGTACATTTTGTTCTGTGATTACACACCTTAATAATTTCCTTTTTGGATAGAATTGGCGGTCACATTTCAGAGAACCCAGTGTAGACCATTAAGGGCTTTAAGAAAAGAAAAAAAAACAGGGAGATGCCAGGTGTAACCTAATGCCGTGACTCGGATTCGAACCGAGGTTGCTGCGGCCACAACGCAGAGTACTAACCACTATACGATCACGGCGCACCACAACCCAAGCGTTGACAATTGTCCTTAATCTATGTCATTTGACATGAAATGATTTCAATTACTGCCCTACTTTATTCTTGGAAACTTTACTCAGGTGTTCCTATTCTCTCTTTCACTGGCTTCCGCTCTCTTCCTCTCAATTCTGATACACGATGAGAAAACAAAACAAAATAAAAATCCAGTTCTCATCTCCCCAGATCCGGCACGTGCTGTCTGGGAAGTCTAACTGTCCTCGTCCCCAAGTCGCCGGCTTCTTCCCCGGCTCCTCGCGTTTGTCCCTTGGACCGACCCTCCCCAGCCGCCGGTCCCAGCTCTCGCCTCACCGACCGCGGCCGAGCGGAGGGAGGGCAGCGCCAGCGGCTCAGACGGCCGGGTGAAGGCGGAGCAAAGAACCCAAGAAATACTGGAGCTCAGCGAGTGTTCAGCTTCCCTCGACCCCATCCTATCCTCCCGGCTCAGTCCCGGGGCGCCTCAGGGGCGCTGTTTCTGCGAGGGGAGGGGAGCGAGGCGTGGCTGGGGCATTCGGCACCCAAGGCGATGAGAAGGCCATTTAATGTATTGAGCTTCGTGGCGCGATCGTTTAGCGCCTTTGCCTGTTAGCCGGAAAGTTGGTGGTTCTAAGCCTACCCAAGGATAACTTTCTCCTTGTACCTTTTAAGTAAGTACTCCAAGCCTTTGTGGTTCTTTCTACTCTGCACTTCCTTTCCAAAAAATGCCTCCTTCACTACCCTTCTGTCCCTCGTTTCTGGACCTAAACCAAGATCAGGTTGCCCCGTCAGGGTCACTGAGAGTCCAGAATATCCTGCTACAACTAGCAACTGTATCTCTTCACGTTTCTCCTTTATGGTGCACATTATAAACCCTACAATCTTCCGTTATTTTTAAAAATCTGTCCCATATTTCTAAGAGATTTAAATTTAAAATCTTATATTTTCCCTTCATCCCTTTGTGTAAATCCAGATTTCCAGCTGGTGTCAGTGTTGTCTTCCTGGAGGACTCCTTTAACATTTCTTGAAATGTAGCTGATGAAGTCTTGAAGCATTTTTATGTCTCAGTTCAATTCAGTCTCTGTCTTGTCTGGTTTTTTGCAACCCCATGGATTGCAGCACGCCAGGCTTCCCTGTCCTTCCCCAACTCCCAGAGTTTGCTCAAACTCATGTCCATCAATCCTACCATGTCATGCCATACTACCATCTCATCCTCTGTCATCCCCTTCTCCTCCTGCCTTCAGTCTTTCCCAGCATCAGGGTCTTTTCCAGTGAGTCAGTTCTTCCCATCAGGTGGCCAAAGTATTGAAGCTTCAGCTTCAGCATCAGTTCTTCCAATGAATATTCAGGACTGATTTCCTTTAGGATTGACTGGTTTGATTTCCTTGCAGTCCAAGGGACTCTCAAGAGTCTTCTTCAACACCACAGTTGAAAAGCATCAATTCTTCAGCACTCAGCTTTCTTTATAGTCCAACTCTCACATCCATACATGACTACTGGAAAAACCATAGCCTTGACTAGATGGACCTTTGTTGGCAAAGTAATGTCTCCACTTTTTAATATGCTGTCTAAGTTTGTCATAGCTCTTCTTCCAAGGAGCATGTGTCTTAATTTCATGGCTGCAGTCACCATTTGCAGTGATTTTGGAGCTCAAGAAAATACAATCTGTCACTGTTTAGATTGTTTCCCCATCTATTTGCCATGAAGTGATGGGATCACATGCCATGATCTTAGTTTTTTGTTTTTGTTTTTTTTTCACTTATTTTTATTAGTTGGAGGCTAATTACTTTACAATATTGTAGTGGTTTTTGTCATACATTGACATGAATCAGCCATGGATTTACATGTATTCCCCATCCTGATCCTCCCTCCCACCTCCCTCTCTACCCGATCCCTCTGGGTCTTCCCAGTGCACCAGGCCCGAGCACTTGTCTCATGCATCCAACCTGGGCTGGTGAGATCTTAGTTTTTTTAATGTTGAGTTGTAAGCCAGCTTTTTCACTCTCCTCTTTCAATTTCATCAAGAGGCCCTTTAGTTCCTCTTCACTTTCTGCCATAAGGGTAGTGTCATCTACATATCTGAGGTTACTGATATTTCTCCCTGCAGTCTTGATTCTAGCTTGTGCTTCATCCAGCCCGGCATTTCACATGATGTACTCTGCATAGAAGTTAAATAATCTGGGTGACACTATACACCCTTGATGTACTCCTTTCCCAATTTGGAACCAGTCATTGTTCCATGTCCAGTTCTAACAGTTGCTTCTTGACCTGCATACAGGTTTCTCAGGAGCAGGTAAGGTGGTATGGTATTCCCATCTGTTTACGAATTTTCCAGGGTTTTTTGTGATCCACACAGTCAAAGGCTTCCTTTGACTAGAATCTTAGTCAGTGAAGCAGAAGTAGATGTTTTCCTGGAATTCTGTTGATTTTTGTACGATCCAAAAGATATTGGCAATTTGATCTCTGGTTCCTCTGCCTTTTCTAAATCCAGCTTGAACATCTGGAAGTTCTCGGTTCACATACTGTTGAAGCCTAGCTTGGAGAATTTTGAGCATTACTTTGCTAGCATGAGAAATCAGTGCAGTTGTGCAGTGGTTTGAACATTCCTTGGCATTGTCTTTCTTTGGGACTGGAATGAAAACAGAGCTTTTCCAGTCCTGTGGCCACTGCTGAGTTTTCCAGATTTGCTGGCATATTGCGTCCAGCACTTTCACAGCATCATCTTTTAGGATTTGAAATAGCTTAGCTGGAATTCCATCACCTCCACTAACTTTGTTTCTGATCATGCACTCCAGGATGTCTGGCTCCAGGTGAGTGATCACACCATCGTGGTTATCTGTGTCATGAAGATCTTTTTTGTATAGTTCTTCCATCCATTCTTGCCACCTCTTCTTAATATGTTCTGCTTCTGTTAGGTCCATACTGTTTTTGTCCTTTACTGTGCCCGTCTTTGCATGAAATATTCCTTTGGTATCTAATTTTCTTGAAGAGATCTCTAGTCTTTCCCATTCTATTGTTTTCCTCTCTTTCTTTGCATTAATCGCTGAGAAAGGCTTTCTTATCTCTCTTTGCTATTCTTTGAAATCTCACCTCCAACAGCCAGTTCCAGGTCAAGTGCGCTGAGGTCCAGACTCAGTGACATTTAGGAACTCAGTGCAGAAACTTTTTCGCATTGGATCTTGATGCAAAATACAATTCTGATCTGAGCAGGAAGAGGAAGTCTCCTGTGAGTACAGACACGGAGTTTCCCCTCACCTGGAATCAAACTCAGGCCGCAGAGCGGTGGACCCCGAATCCTAGCCACTAGACCACCAGGGAGCTGTACACAAAAGATGACTTAGCGCCTCCAAGTGAAAATTGAGAGTGTAAAAGATGAAACCAGAGATGCAGAGAACAGAAAATTGCCCAGCAAACCAGAGCTGTGTGGAACTGTGCAAGGCTCCCAGCCCTTGACCGGCTGCTCATCGCCCTTCAAACCCCCTTTCCTGCGGGACATTTCTGTTTCTGAGACCATGTCACAAAGTATCTAACTGGGTCCCTCCTGGTCTAGCTCTAGCACTGTTTGCGTCTCTCTTTGTGAACCTCGGTCTTCCCTCGAGTCAGGCGCTGACTTGGCTTTCAGCGGGCGATGAGCGGATCCGTCTACCTCCAGATCTCTGACCTGGCCCCGGGGCCGCTCCTGACGGCCGCAGAGGTACCGGTTCCTTTCCCTCCGCGACCGTCTCAGTTTGCGGAGCCTTAAATTCTTCACTTTCGTGTCTTTGGCTGGAGCCCACGGTGAGACCTGGGTGCGGTCTCTTTTCTTCTACCAGGAAAATAAGACTGCTCCTCAAGTGTGCTGAGGTGGAAAAAGCAAGTGAACTTTATGGGAATGAGCTCCTTGGTTTTCAGTGACAATCTGTGAACATGTGAAAGAGATGCAGGAGCCCGACAAGGAGCCGAAAGGGTTTCCAGACGTAAAGGTGACCCGAAGTCAGCCTTGTCCTTCCCCCCCGGGATGAACTGGGCTTGGACTCCGCAGGGACTCGGAGCAGAGAAAGGAGGGCTGCTTTCTTGGACTTTCAGGTGGTCACCAATTCCTCCTACAGCTGCGTCAGCTGCCTCACCCGGTGCCTTTCACGCCTTTTCGTTTTGCCAATGAGAACGCAAATCTCTGGGGGAGAAAAAGCGATCTGTTTCCGCCTGGTTTAGAACTGGGGACCTTTCACGCGTGAGGCAAACGTGATAACCACTAGACTACGGAAACGGGACAACCGCTGCCACCGAACACTGTACCCAGGAAAACCCAAGGTTCTGCCGCCACTATCGAAGCCACCGACTTTTAACTCTCATGCAGAAACCTTGGAGCCTCAAGCTCTCTCAGGCACGGAGACGGCGGCTCCCGAGGGCCCTGCTTTAGGGATCCTCATCTCCCCTCAAGTGAGGACCCTCGGGCCCCCCCAGACTGCCTTCGGGGTCCCGCACCCAACGCAGAGTCCTCAGACTTGGCTGCGCACCCGAGAGCAGAGGTCGCCCCCGCCTACTCCCCAGCTCCCGGAAGCCGCAGGAGGCGGGGGGTGCGCCCGAGGCCCAGGAGACCCTGCAGCCCAGCGGTGTGGACGCCGCCCCTCCCTCCCGCGAGGCGGACCTCAGTGGCCCTTTTCGCGGCGCCGGCGGTCGCTGCCCGGTGTCCTCTTGGCAAAAGTGAGTCTCTTTGGTATTCTCTAAAACCTCACCCCGCCGTCCCTGGGTGGGCTCGAACCACCAACCTTTCGGTTAACAGCCGAACGCGCTAACCGATTGCGCCACAGAGACGATGACGCAAACTCTTGCTTGCCTCTGCATGTAGTAGACACTTCCCTGGTGGTTCAGACGGTAAAATGTCTGCCTGCAATGCTGGAGACCTGAGGTTTGATTCCTGGGTTAGGAAGATCCCCTGGAGAAGGAAATGGCAGTACTCTTGCCTGGAAAATCCCGTGGACAGAGGAGCCTGGTAGGCTACCGTCCACAGGGTCGCAAAGAGTTGGACACGACTGAGCGACTTTACTTACTTACTTACTCACTCACAGGGTAAGACCTTTACCCTCAGGGAAAGGGTGCCACGTCCTTCCCCCTACCCGCCACAGATGCCAGCGCCCTCAGAGATACCGGGATCCAGCGCTCGGACCCTCCGGGCCTGAACCGAATGAGATCCAAGGACAGCTGAACCCTCGGTGGGCGCCAATGATGGCTCTTCCCATATCCTCGCTTACAATCAATGAATGAGAGTTTGCCCACCCTGGCAAAGGCCTCCGGGGCCGAAGGTTGTGCTTAGGTTCCCTGTGTCCACCAGGTAATTTCCACCAGTGCAGAGGTCTGGTGTTGGTCGCCCTGTGTCTGCACCCATGGGACAGGGTTTGGTACTCAGCGGGACACTCTTAACACTTGGATGGCTATATTGTCGTCTTTAGCCCTTTGTCCCATGAAGACCCCTGAGGACATGTGGAAAAGTTTTTGAAGTGAACAGTTCTTTTAAAAAAGCCTTTATCCCAGCTACTTGATTTATCAGCATGCTGTGGGGTGGGCCATGGAAAAGCTTATTGGACACTGCCTATTGGACAGAGTTCAGATAGCCCAGCTGGGTAGACTGCATTCTGTGGGGTCCACTGGGAATGGGAAGGGGTGGGAATTGAAAAACAAGCGGGGAAGGTGGGTTTGGGGGGAGGGCATGGAGACCTCCCAGGAGGCTTGGGAGAGAGGAGCATTGTCTCAGTCCCCATAAGAGTGGGGAATGAGGCAAAGAGCTCTCCCCAAAAGGAAAGCAGGTGGCAAGGGAGGTGGGGAAGTGGGGGAGATGAGAGGGGAAGGGGAGGGAGGGGAGAATCAAAGAATTTGTGCTTTTACCCATCCCTCCTCCCTCTCTTGCCCTCTCTCTCCTACTTGCTCTTCTTCCCATCTCTACAACTGAGAAATCCTGACACAACCACATCTGAGAAGAAAGACCCAACTAATCTGTGCTCAGAAGCATAAACTCTTGGTTGTAAGAATGGTTCTGCCCATGTGTGGTCTTAGATAAACACACTTCTTGTACCTCTCTTCTTTCTTCTGTAAAGTGAAAGCAATAAGACCATTCTTCATTCTGTTGTCAGATGTGCCTGGATTTAGAAACTATTGTATCAATAACGTTATAGGCAGTGAAATAATAAATACTGTTGTCATTATTCTCTGAATCTTTTGACAACCCGTACCTTTATTTATTTCATGTTAATTTAGCTTGTTGCTTCTAGAAATTTCTGTAAACAGAATCAAGGCACTGGCTACTGTGACTGCTCTTCTTCACAAATTCTCTGATTGCAGGTCTGGAACCGATTTATGGGCTGGAGGAAATGGGAAGTACACACATCTCCACCCAATACAATCTGACCTCACCTGATTCCCTCCTTGCCCCTTGTCAGAGCACAGTTTTCCAGGCATCCTGGCTATTCTATAATCTCTCAACATATTTTTCTTCCTATATCAGCCAGAGACCATTTCTGATCCTTGCACTTATAAACTTTGACTGACCTTCAGTTTCTCCTGGAAGAGCTCTTTGTGTTGTTTCTTACCACTCAACTTCTTCATTATCCAAAAAAGTTTCATCTTCTCACCCCAGAGCTATGAACTTCCTCCTGATAAAAGAACTTCCCCTTTGCCTCCTTCTTCCTTGAGTCAACCTCTGTCCAGTCTCTGGGAACAAAATAAGTCTCCAGGCAACGCTGGGCTTCTTTCTGACCCTGTTTTTGGCCATCAAAAACAGATGCTACTTTTTCTGTTTTGTGTATTGGATAAGGGAAGAAATGACATTGGGTAAAAATGCAGAAGGAAAGACTATCACTCTGAGCCATAATGTGGATTTATACTTATTATTTATGTAAATATTTAGTGTAATAGTATTTTGTGTACATAATACTGTCTACACTGTAAGACAACTTAGATACATACCTTCTATGATCCAGCAATCAGTGCTCTTGGGTACCTTGATTTTGTGTGCTTTTTAAAAAAATTGTGAAGTTTCTGGATCTTTATATGTTAATTGGAATGAAATTGACTTGACCAATCTGACAAAAAATGTGTGACTGCCTAAATGTCAGAGCCCTGCCTGTGGCCCCTGTGGCATGTAGTTGATTTGAGTCACCCCAGGTGAGTTTGGCCTGATTTGTCTGAGTGTTTTGTTCATTTTTACTTATCTTGTAAATTTAACAAATATACACTTGTAAAAAAAAAAAAAAGACTATCCCCCCATCAGAAGTGTGAAGAAGAATAGAATTTTCCAGCTCCACTCTCACTGGACTGCTGACACCATTTATATATTACACATAGGAGATGGTTGTGGCTTTGGAGGTAATCCATGCTATGTGAGCAAGGGAAATCCCACCTCCTGACAACCATCTGCCCTCTCTGGGCTATGGTGAAAGGGTGAAAGCAAAGGAAAGGAAAACAGCACTCTCATTTGGAGAAATTTCACCTCAGGATGGGACACTGGCAAACGGAGGCAGAATACATGGTTGACAATGGAGATTTCAGGGGTTTTTCCATGGCTGAAACCCAAAGTGGATTTTACCTCATTTTCTGAGGTAAAAGAAGTGAAGTGAGAGAAGTCAATCAAAGGAGAGGAGCAGAAAGAACGCAAAGGGGATGAACACCTGCACTAGTCAACAGTGTACAAGTCAGGTCGGGTCCCTAGAAGAACTGCCTTGGGATTACCAGCCAGACATATGGAGCCTAAAGAAGCCCTTATCCATTTCTGGTGAGAAAGAGCAGGTATCTTTCAAAGGGATTCCATGGTGTAATGGTGAGCACTCTGAACTCTGAATCCAGTAATCTGAAAACTGAGTGGGACCTTTCTGGTTAATTAGAACTAGGACACTTTTTACTCCCCTAATAGGACCTGTCTTCCAGCTCCCATGTCCCCCAGTGGCGTGGTTCACATGGACCCGGTGGACAAGTGTGGAACTGACCCAGGGTGTCCTCGCTGGACCCAGGCGGCTCTGCACATCCCTGGCCATCGGAGGCCTGGCCCCTGCCCTCCCCTCCATCCCCCGCCCAGGGGAGCAGCGACCCAGCCAGTGCCACGCCCTCGTCAGGTTACCCAGGGTCTTGGGGGCAAAAGGGAGAGGCTGCGACCCCTGAGTCCGGCCCCCGGGGGGGGCTTCACACCACATGCCTTGTAACTGCACGGTTGTCCCAGTAAGTAAATGGTGGCGGGGAGGGACTGTGATGTCGCTGATTAGCCAGGATGGCAGCTTTCCAGTACAGGGTTCCAGACCTGACTGGGAAGAACTATGTTTTATTCAGGTTGTCTACTATTCTGAATATTAGTTGACCCTATCCCAGTTTATTATGATTTTATTCAGAGTTTCTTGCTCCTAAGTCTCTGCTGAGCATGCAAAGCCGCTGTTCGGCCGATACTTGAACCTTGACTCTTGGATATCTCGTCCATTGGTCCCAGCTCAGCCCAAAAAAGGAGCATGGGTTGCAGATTTTGGCATCTGAGGAGACCCCAGGTCCCTGACACACAGCCGCTGGGCCAGGCTGCTCTGGGGCCAAAGGGGAGACGAACCACTGGGAGTCCGGAGCAGGGCCAGGTCCTTCATTCTGCAGTGACTCTGCTCCATCGAGAAGACTTCCCACGACGTGAGCGGATCAAAACAATTGTGTCCTCTACTGCTTGGGAGAAAAAAATGGATGAGAACCGTGATGGACTTTAGCTAATTAAAGTGTTCCCTCCCGGTTGCTAAGGAGCACTTCTCAGATTCTTATATTTGGGAACCTTCAGTGGTTAAAGAAGGATTCAGTGACAGAATTGTCTTTGTTTGTTAAGTCACTCAGTCATGCCCGACTCTTTGCGGCCCCATGGACTGCAGCACACCAGGCTTCCCTGTCTATCACCGTCTCGCAGAGCTTGCTCAAACTCATGTCCATTGAATTGGTGATGCCATCCAACCATCTCATCCTCAGTTTTCCCCTTCTCCTCCTGCCTTCAATCTTTCCCAGCATCAGGGTCTTCTCCAATGAGTCAGTTCTTCCCATCAGGTGGCTAAAGTATTGGAGCTTCAGTCTCAGTATCAGTCCTTCCAATGAATATTCAGGACTGATTTCCTTTAGGATTGACTGGTTTAATCACCTTGCTGTCCAGGGAACTCTCAAGAGCCTTCTCCAACACCACAGCTCAAAAGCATCAGTTCTTTGGTGCTCAGCCTTCTTTATAGTCCAACTCTCACATCCATACATGACTACCAGAAAAACCATAGCTTTGACTAGATGGACATTTGTTGGCAAAGTAATATCTCTGCTTTCAAATATGCAGTCTAGGTTGATCATAGCTTTTCTTCCAAGGACCAAGAGTCTTTTGATTTGATGGCTGCAGTCACCATATGCAGGTCATTCATTTTTTAAGTCTAAAAATGTTAAATACATATAAAGAAGAAAATAAGCCATCATCCATAGTCCCACCTCCTGGAATGAACTACTGTTAACATCTTTACATATGTTCCTTCAAATTTATTTTTAAATTTCCAAGTTTTGGCAAAAAGTGCGTGGGTGCATGCTAAGTCACTTCAGTCCTGTCTGACACTTCTGGACCCTTATGGGCTGTTGTCCACTAGGCTCCTCTGTCCATGGGATTCTCCAGGCAAGAATTTTGGAGTGAAATATTCCAGGGAATCTTGTTGCCCCAGGGATCGAGCCCAGATTTCTAGTGTCTTTTGCATTGGCAGGTGGGTTCTTTACCATTAGCATTACCTGGGAAGCCCCTAAAGTATATATGTTTATTCTATAAAATTCAAATGATGCAGATAATACAAATATGTAAAATTTTGAAACATCTTAAATTCAAAAGTAACTTTGTTAATGTAGGTAAATGTTGATGGAGTCATTTAGACATATCAACAGAGAGAAGAATATATACAAATAAACTTTTATATTTGAGCTCTTATAGGTTCTATCTCTATTTTAAAATATTCCCATTTAATAGTGCATAAATTTAATGGAAAAACACAAAAACAAAGAAACTGTTGAACTTTCAACTTATCTTGAGAGATACATTTCTAAAAGAACTCTAATGCTAATAATAACAACAACAATGATTATAATTTAATCTAGCAATTAAAATTTGGAATAATTTTTCTCATTACTTTTAAAAAATATAATTTCTTAAGATATAATTTTAAAACAATGCAATGTATCCATTTCAAGTTTGATGACTTTTGACAAGTGAATGTACCCATGGAATCACTACCCTGTAGAAGAACATCTCCAGTATTCCAAAATATCCTCTTGTGCTCCTTTGCAGTCAATCCTCCCACCAGTCCCTGTCCCAGGTACTCAGTGATCTAGTTCTTGTCACTAGGGATTAGTTTGCCTCATCTAGTAATTCACACAAATGGGTCCACAGAGTATGTACTCTTTTCATCATTCAGGGTGACGTTTTAATCCATATTGTTGCCATATATCAGAAATTTGTTTCATTTTATTGAAGAGTATCATTCCTTTGAATGAATATATCACAATTATATGTATTAACCTCATGATGGACATTTGAATGGTTTTCAATTTGGGAACTAGAAACCTGTATGCAGGTCAGGAAGCAAAAGTTAGAACTGGACATGGAACAACAGATTGGTTCCAAATAGGAAAAGAAGTATGTCAAGGCTGTATATTGTCACCCTGCTTAGTTAACTTATATGCAGAGTACATCATGAGAAACGCTGGGCTGGAAGAAGCACAAGCTGGTATCAAGATTGCTGGGAGAAATATCAATAACCTCAGATATGGAGATGACACTACTCTCATGGCTGAAAGTGAAGAGGAACTAAAGAGCGTCTTGATGAAAGTGAAAGAGGAGAGTGAAAAAGTTGGCTTAAAGCTCAACATTCAGAAAACTAAGATCATGGCATCTGGTCCCACCACCTTAATAAGTTTGTTAAAAAGAAGCCTATCTGCTATTGCAGAGGGAAATGGCAACTCACTGCAGTATTCTTGCCTGGAAAATCCCATGAAGAGAGGAGCCTTGTGGGCTACAGTCCATGGCGTCCCTCAGAGTTGGATATGACTGAGCATGCATGACTGAACACAGGCTGTGGGATCTTAGGTTCACAAACCCTGGCCCACAGCTGTTAAAGCACCAAGTTCTAATCACTAGACTGACAAGAAATTCTCGTCACATCTTAAGATGTCAGTTACCTGGGTGTAAACTTTGTCAAAGCACTTCATTATATGTGTATTTGAAAGATGCAAGAGACTGGATCGTAAATGTTCTCATTACAAAAAAGAAATGAGAATTATGTGATGGGATGGAGGTGCTAGTTAATGCTCTGGTGGGAATCATTTTGCCATATATAACTGTAGCCAAGCAACCTGCTGCACACCCTAAACTCACAGTGTTATATGTCAATTATATCTCAATAAAGCTGGAGAAAAAAATAATTAAAAAAAGAAAGAAACCTGTCTGTTACATCTTTGGAATCCATCAAAAGCCAAGGGGGACACGTTCCAGTGCTGCAAGTTCAAGTGCTACTCAGCTAGGGAGGAAGAAGGACTGCTTACTTACTGGCCACCTGGCCAAGATTGTCTGCTTTGGCTCCAGCTGCTGAGGGGAACTCCACCCACCTTCACCAGCACCAGGAGGACCAGATCCCTGCAGGCTCCCACTTCATCTTCATAAGGCATTTAGATGAGGAAATCACCGAGGATTTCTTCTTTTCCCCTAAACTATGCCCACCTCTCACTGCATCTCTTCAAGACCATAGTTGGATGCTGACTGTACAGGTTTTAAAGGAGATGCTGCCCTTCTCCTATTGGTTTCTTCTTACCTGGACATTACCAGCCACGGGATCAGAACCAGAGGGGCCAGGAGGGTACCAGCTGCCTGAGAACCAAAAGTTGCCACGTGAACCCAGGTGCACTGCTCACCTGAGCCTCACTGGCTCTGGGCAATTTGAATTTATGCCCCCTCTGGAGCTTCTCCACCAGCTCCACGTGAGGTGTGGGGCTCTCAACCTGGTGACAGGGGCTGCCTGAGGCTGCCTGGTCCTGCCCCTGACCCTGGAGGACAGGCCGGAGAGAGGCCAGTATTGACCGGACTGGCCAAGAGAAGTCTCAACTGTGGCTCAGCCCACACACTGGAGGTTAAAATTCTCAAACCCTCAACTTTCAGCAGAGCTAGATCTCAAATTGAATCCATCTCCACGCCTTTATGAGGAAAGTTGAGGGGTGAAATCAGACCAAGAAAAAGATTATGTGCATCAAAATGAGCAACTAATCAAAGAAAAACAGGATTTTCTGACAAGTTGGCAGTGTGGTGTGAAAGACTGGTGTCAAAGAGAAGTGTGTTTGGTCTGAGCAAACAGAGCATCAAGTAAGATGGGAAAATACCCTTGTCACAGGGGTGGAAGGGGAAAGACCCAGAATTTTGCTTGGAACCCTGGGACCTTCCCTGATAGCATTATCCATTGAGGCCATCCACTTTCCTGAATCCACAGTCCTTAGTGATATTTGGGAACCCATGTCTCAGCTGGGGGCCTCCTCATCTGCCTCCTTTTTTTTTTTTGAAGGCAGAATCCCAAAGGTTTGCAGTACTCTGATGTTTGCTTTTCAACTATCAGCTCCCTAAAGCATCTGGGCCTTGCTAATTGAACAAGTAACTGACCAGAAGCATTTCACTGATGTGCCTGAACTTCAAGCTTGGGAGAAGAGTGGAGGATGAGGAGAGCAGATTGTATAGCTCCTGAGTGAATTCAAAGCTCTGATCATTTCTGAGAGCCGAGGCCACTGACTCCCTGAGTGATAAACAGGGCAACCCAGGTGTGGGTCCACAGCACTGGAGGAGCAGGGTCTACACTGTTGGGCGACAGGCTCCCTTGGGTTCAAACAAAGATAACCCCACTTTCCCCACTCCTATAGCTTCCTGGAGCTGAGGCATCTGCCGGGCTGACCGCTGCTATCAGGGGCATAGCAGTGGGACTGAAGACTCTGCACTGGGTGTGGGATCTGGAAGCCAGACTCTGGGGGCCCAAGGGTCCTGGTTTCAAGAGGAAAGGAGGAGCCCTAGAGCAAGGGGCTCTTGGGAGCTGCAGTCTCCTCATCTGACATATCACTGGTGGGTCCAGGTTCATTCTTCAGTTTGAAAAACTGGTTGACTAGGAGAATGTGGGCAGGACCAGAGGTTTACATGGACATAGCATCAAGCAAAACATAGGCCTTGTTTCCATAGTGTAGTGGTTATCATGTTCACCTCACAGGTGAAAGGTCCCAGTAGGAAACAGAATTTCCCTTTTCCTGAGATTTGCATTCCCATTCAAGAAATACAAAGCAGGGTGGAAGGTGTGGCAGCAGGTGCACTTACATTTTCCTTGACCCAAGAAACAGGGGGCAGAAAAAGAAATGCAAAAAGGCAAAATGATTGTCTGAGGAGGCCTTACCAGTAGCTGAGAAAAGAAGAGAAGCTAAAGGCAAAGGAGAAAAGGAAAGATATACCCATTTGAATGCAGAGTTTCAAAGAATAGCAAGGAGAGATATGAAAGCCTTCCTAAGTGATCAATGCAAAGATATAGAGCAAAACAGTAGAATGGGAAACACTAGAGACCTCCTCAAGAAAATTACAGTTACCAAGGGAACATTTCAGCAAAGAAATGGTATGGACCTAACAGAAGCAGAAGATGTTAAAAAGAGGTGGCAAGAATACAAGAAGAACCATGCAAAAAAGATCTTCATGACACAGATAACCACAATGGTGTGATCACTCACCTAGAACCAGACATTCTAGAGTTCAAGGTCAAGCAGGCCTTGGGAAGCATCACTACAAACAAAACTAGTGGAGATGATGGAATTCCAGCTGAGCTATTTCAAATCCTAAAAGATGATGCTGTTAAAGTGCTGCACTCATATGCCAGTATATTTGGAAAACTCAGCAGTGGCCACAGGACTGGAAAAGCTCAGTTTTCATTCCAATCCCAAAGAAAGGCAATACCAAAGAATGTTCAAACTACTGCATTATTGCGCTTATCTCATATTTAGCAAAGTAATGCTCAAAATTCTCCAAGTTCGGCTTCAACAGTATGTGAACCAAGAACATCCAGATGTTCAAGCGGAATTCAGAAAAGGCAGAGGAACCAGAGATCAAATTGCCAACATCTTTTGAATCATAGAAAAAGCAAAATTCCAGAAAAACATCCACTTCTGCTTTATTGACTATGCCAAAGCCTTTGACTGTGTGGATCATAACAAACGATGGAAAATTCTTCAAGAGATGGGAATACCAGACCACCTTACCCGTCTCCTGAGAAATCTGTATGCAGGTCAAGAAGCAACAGTTAGAACATGACATGAAACAATGGACTGGTTCCAAATTGGAAAATGCGTATGTCAAGGCTGTATATTGTAATGCTGCTTATTTAACTTTTATGCAATGTACATCATGTGAAATGCCAGGCTAGATAAAGCACAGGCTGGAATCAAGATTTCTGGAAGAAATATCAATAACTTCAGATATATAGGTGACACCACCTTTATGGCAGAAAGCAAAGAGGAGGTAAAGAGTCTCTTGATGAAAGTGAAAGAAGAAAGTGGAAAAGCTGGCTTAAAACTCAATATTCAAAAAGCAAAGATCATGGCATCTGTTCCCATTACTTAATGGCAAATAGATGGGGAAACATTGGAAACAGTGACAGGCTTTATTTTCTTTGGCTCCAAAATCACTGCAGATGGTGACTGTAGCCATGAAATTAAAAGATGCTTGCTCCTTGGAAGAAAAGCTATGACCAACCTAGATAGCATATTAAAAAGCAGAGACATTACTTTGCCAACAAAAGTCTGTCTAACCAAAGCTATGGTTTTTCCAGTAGTCATGTATGGATGTGAGAGTTGCACGATAAAGAAAACTGAGTACCAAAGAACTGATGCTTTTAACTGTGCTGTTTGAGAAGACTCTTGAGACTCCCTTGGACATCCAGGAGATCAAAGCCGTCAAACATAGAGGAGATCAGTCCTGAATATTCATTGGAAGAACTGGTGCTGAAGTTGAAGCTCCAATACTTTGGCCACGTGATGTGAAGAGCTGACTCTTTGGAAAAGACCCTGATGCTGGGAAAGCTTGCGAGCAGAAGGATAAAGGGATGACAGAGGATGAGATGGTTGGATGGCATTACCGATTCCATTCTTCAACATGAGTTTGAGCAAACTCAGGAATTTGTGATAGACAGGGAAGCCTAGAATGCTGCAGTCCATGGGTTCGCAAATAGTCGGACAGGACTGAGCAACTGAACTGAAGAAACTTGGGAGGAGTTCCTTATCACCTGAAAGCTCAATGAGCCCTACAACCAGCCCTCCTCCTTTCTCTGCTCTGAATCACCTTGCAGAACAAGCCACAGTCTGAATCCAACGAGGGCACAGGACAAGGCTGACTGCAGGATACTTTTATCTCCTGATATCCCCTCACCTTTTCATCTGGGCCCTACATCATCTCTACTGGTGACACCTATTATCTCTGACACCTATTAGCTCTCTGAAAACCAAGAAGTTCATCCCTTGTGAAGAAACTTAGCTTTCTGTCACCCTGGCTCACGTGGGGAACAAACCGATTTGAGTCAGAGAGCAAAAGGGAACGAATTCAACTCTACCCCAGGGCTCGAGCCAAAGACCCAAATGTGAAGAGGGTCGGTCGGGCTCTGCAGGTTCAGCTGGTCGCGGAGGAAAAGCAGTCGGTCCTCCTGCGATTATCAGGGGAGGCCCCGGAGTCAGGACAGAGCTCAGGGAGTAAACTGACACCGGCTGAGAACCAAGTGGCCCCTGCTTCACAAGGAAATAGGTTCAGAAAGAGAGCTTGACCTCTCACCAACCCTGGATAGCAGGTCTTCACCCACGACCCGCGGCCGGTCTTGACCGGTCTTGGATGAGGCTGAACCTCTGATCGAGGCGTGAGGCAGCCGGCGTTGCGCTTTGTCTTGGGCTGCGTTTCTCTTCTGGGCATTTCTTAGGGTGTAATGGATGGATCCCTCCCTTCAGCGCGCTCCGATCGCCGGCTCTGGATCCCCACCCCTTCCCCTGGTGCTGCAGGGCGCTGTGTGTCTGTGGTCCCTCGGGCGCCCGCTGTGCCTCCACCCTGACCGAGAGAGGACCACCGCACCCCTCGTCCGGTCCAAGTGGCACGGCAGTACGCCGGACGCCACAGAAAGACGACGAACCCGCTCCTCTGGCTGGACGTGGGAGCTGAAAACTAGGACCTGCAGGGGAGGAAAGCTAGGGGAAATCTCATGGAACGCCCTGATCTAAAGCTATTTTCAAGTCCGCCTCTTTGGGGACTCAGGCCTCCAGACCGCACTCGGAGTCCACTCGGAACCAGCCGGAGTCCCGCGGCCCTGGGGCCGGTGCGCACTCTGGGTGCGCCTTCCTGGGCATCTCAGACGGGAAGGAAACGCAGTGACCACCGCACTAAGAAAAGGAGAAAAGACGCTGCTGGAGAAAATAGCACTTGCATCCCTAAACCTGAGAAGCTTTACATCTAAAGGAAACCAGAGACAGACACACAGAGAACATTGCATTAAAGTCTTTCAGCGAAAAGAAACTCTGCTTGCTGTGAGGCGAACACGAAAAACCTTCAAGACACCTGCTGTCTGAGAAAACCGCCTATACCTCTATTAAAATTCATTCTCCATGAAATGTTGAACTGGAAAATTATAAAAGGCAAACAAAAGATGTTTCAGACATTGTAAAATGTAAAGCAAAGCTGTCCTTCAAGAATAATCTCAAGTTTGATGAGGAAGGAATGAAGACGGTCAAATCTGCGTGGACCGCGCCTGGCTTCTCCGCGGCTTTATGCGAGGCCTGGTCGGCAAACGAACTCAACAAATGACCTGAGCCTCAGCCTTTGCTGCGCTTCCTGATAAACGTGAAAACGTGATGCAAGTCTTGCATTACCTCAGCGGTTCCTGAGGAACCCCCTCCCCACCTCCGCCTATTGCCAGACGGCGCCACAGAAGAGCTGCTGCGAAAGGGCTGTGAGAGAGCGCAGGGGTCAGGCGCGTCGGCGCAGAGGGGAGGGCAGGTCAGAGGAGAGGGCGCGTCTTTCGTTTCACAGTGGAATTTAAAGCATCGAGCTCGCTGCCCGCTGGCGCCGTGAAAAGAGACTTTAAAGCGCGCATTTGCAGCCTGGAAGGGCTGCGTCCACCTTGCAGGACGGCGGGCCGCCTGGGGATCAGACTCACCTAACTCTCCTGGCTGCTAGGGCTCCTGAGAACTGAGGACTCAGAGGGGGCGACCTCTGCGCTTGGGCGCAAAGCTGGCACACAGGGCCCTCGCTCCTGGAGACGCGTGGAACCCTAAATTAGGCCCTTTCAGGAACTGCAGATCCTTACTTGACGGATTGCCTGTGTTTCTAGAGTCCTCTTCCTTTGAAAATTTGACGGTCAGGTGTGTTCAAACATGCAATTCTTGAATATGTCACCAGGCACCGTTGCCCAAGTGGTTTCCGTAGTGTAGTGGTTATCACGTTCGCCTAACACGCGAAAGGTCCCCGGTTCGAAACCGGGCGGAAACAATGCCACTTCCCCATAACATTTTAAACTCATATTTTAAACACAAAATGGAGGCCTGCCGCGTGGAGTGAGGCTTGGAACTTCAGCTTCACCGTTAGTCCTTCCAGTGAATATTCAGGGTTGATTTCCTTTAGGACTGACTGGTTTCATCTCTCCTTGACCTGCATACAGGTTTTTCAGAAGGCAGGTAAGGTGGTCTGCTATTCCCATCTCTTGAAGAATTTTCCACATTTTTTTGTGATCCAGACAAAGGCTTTAGCGGAGTCAATGGAACAGAAATAGATGTCTTTCTGGACTTCTCTTGCTTTTTCTATGATCCAATGAATGAAAAACGGAGGAAAAGGATGGAACAAAATTATTCATGAAAATATATGGAAAAAGTTAAATAGAGAGTACTACTAACAGTGGAAGAAACTTCATTGGTAAAAGGAGTTTACAGGATGATGATGATGAGCCTACTCTTTCATGAATTTGAGGATTCCCAGTCAACCTGTTTTCCTGCAGAGATCCTCTCTGAGGATCAGGGACTATCTGGTCGGACGTCCTTCTGTGTGTGTGTGTGTACAAGACACAGTGGAGTAGGGTAGTAGTGGAGCTTGGAAGAGGATGCACAGACTAGAAGCAATAGTACCTCATTTACATTCTAAAAGAGCGAGACTAGTCCCTGAGTGGGCTCGAACCACCAGCCTTTAGGTTAACAGCCGAGCGTGCTAACCGATTGTGCCACAGAGACGTGAGGAGAGTTTATTCCTGCCTCCCACAGAAAGCAAGCATACTTAGGGACCTAGGCAGAGCCACCTGTGTTTCGCAGCATGCAGTTTCCGCCTAATAGTGTTTCCGTAGCGTGGCGTTTCTCCAGACAACGGGAGAGATGGAGTCCACTCAGCCTGCTCGCTGCCGTTGGGAAGCCGAGATATTCCTAGGATAGAAGGTCAGCTGAGCGCCCCCGCCGTGCATTCCTCCAAGTCCGCCGCAGATGCCAGCGCCCAAGAGACGACCCGAGCTTGAGCCGAGGTGCCCTCGAAGGAAGCTACTGGCTCCTGGTGTTTGCTCTCCCTTCATCTGACCATTTGTGCTTCTGGGCAGCGGTTTAGTGCATGTGGTCCCTGTGGCTACAGCTGGAAAGAGATCAGTTTGTCGTGACCCACACAAAGGCTTTACCTGTCTTTGGACTTCGGGAAAAGAAAGGTGTGAGGCCGGCGAAAACATCCGAGGAAGGACAAGAGTAAGATAGAACAGAGAATGAGCCAGAAGAGAGAAAGGGGCTGGAAGGGAGAGGAGCGGGCTGGTACCGCGGTGGAGCCGTCGCTGGGTTGGGGCATCGCAGCGCCTCACTCTGGAGCAGTTCCCACCCTTTACTGAGGTGTCCGGGAATCCAGTTCACCCCAAATTGCAAAGCTGCTGACCTGGCATTTGTTCTGGCATTTTCCTTTGCCGGTTCCATGAGGAAGGGCGAGGTGGACTGTGTGGGTTTGCAGGTGAATGCAAGACCTATGGGCTACCTTGGAGATGACTAGTGGGCAAGGAAACACACAAATTCACTTTCCCCTTTGCAGGCTGGTCTGGGTGGGAAACTGGAAAATCTGAGTGCCAATGTCAATATTTATTTACAGATAAGGAGATAAATAGCCAAGCAATCAGTGAAAGTGGTTATGTTGGTGGGGGAGTGCGGATGGGAACATGAGAAGGGATCAGCTGACTACTCTTTGGGGCATATGTAACTTGGTATCATTCATATGTGTGTGTGTGTGTGCATGTGTGTGTGTATACACATATATACATAGTAAGGTCCATTGCTTATATTTTAACTTTAAATTTTTATGTAGTCATAAATAAATATATATCTTATGTAAAATTCTGGGTATTGTGTCATGTGTAAGAAGGTTTTCCACTGTAAAACCTTAATTTTTTTTAATTGGGGTATTTTTGAAGCAAGGAATTGGACTACTATTCTCCTTTTGATGAGCTAATCAGATGAATTAGTAAACTGGCAGATCCCCCTAGCCCAGGAGGCTACTGCTGGTCAGACGGGATTCCTTCACTCTCTCTTGAAAGTTCCACTGGCACTGAAAGATATCAGTAACTTAAAACCACACCCAGACTTTATGCAGTGTTGTGCCAAAATACAAGACCTTACACTCAATGATGACATGTAAAGTGCCATGTGCCCAGGCATGGTCTACAAGTTTTACATGGGTGTACTCACTTTATTCTTTCAACAGGCTTCTATCATATCATCATCCTCATTTCACATATGAGAAATCTGAGACATGGAAGGTTAAGTAACTTGTCTAGTCAATCAGTGAGTGGGATCTGAAACCAGCGTTTTGAACTGGAAGACTGCCTGATTCCACAGGATATGGTGTTGATCAAAGAGGAACACAAATGGTAAAAATATTTGGCAAGAAATTTAAGCCTGTATATTTCTTTCACAAAACACCAAGGAGGAGTCACATAACATGAATAAAATTGTCTGCAATATTCTCATGAACCACTTGCCTCCCAAACACCTTTCTTATTCCAAGAGCTGCTCCCCTTGAATCCTCAACTTAAACACACCTTCTGCAAGAACTAGATTTTTTCCCTCCCTTTTATCCTTTCCTCTCACCTTTCCAAAACCTCTTCCATAGTTCTTCTGTTCTTTCACTTCCAGGTCATTCATTTTTTAAATTAAAAATATTAAATATATCTAAAGAAGAAAATAAGCAGTCATCCATAGTCCCACCTCCTGGAAGGAACTACTGTTATCATCTTTGCATGTTTTCCTTCAAATCTATTTTAAAATTTTATTCTAAGTTGTAGCCAAAGTGCATGGGTTCATACTAAGTCATTTCAGTCCTGTCTGATTCTTTTGAACCCCAGTGACTGTAGCCTGCCAAGTTCCTCTGACCATGAGAGGATTCCAGGCAAGAATATGGAGTGGGTAGCTATATCCTCCTCCAGGGAATCTTCCTGAACCAGGGATAGACCCCACATCTCTTGTGTCTCTTGCATTGGCAGGTGGGTTCTTTATGATTAGTATCACCTGGGAAGCCCCTAAAGTATATATGCTTATTTAAAAAATTTCAAATAATGCACAAACTACAAATATGTAAAATTTTGAAACATCTTAAATTCAGAAGTAACTTCTGTTAATTCTGGTAAATGTTGATGGAGTCGTTTAGGTATATCAACAGAGAGAAGGTTATATATAAATATGCTTTTATATTGAGCTCTTATAGGTTCTATTCCTATTTTAAAGTATTTCAATTTAACAGTGCATAAATTTAATGAAAAAACACAAAAATGAAGAAACTGTTGAACTTTCAGTCAAATTGTTTACTTTAAGAGATATATATTTCTAAAAGAACCCTCTAATGCTAATAATAATAATTATAATTGAATTAAGTTGTTAAAATTTGGAATGATTCTTCTCATTACTTTTTAAAAATAAAATTTCTTAAGAATTAATTTTAAAATAATACAATCTATCCATTTCAAGTTTGATGACTTTTGACAACTGAATGTACCCATGGAGCCACTACTCTGTTCAAAAGCAACTCCAGTACTCCAAAATATCCTCTTGAGCCCCTTTGCAGTCAATCCCCTACTGCTCCCTGTCCCAGGTACTCAATGATCTAGTTCTTTTCACTAGGGATTAGTTTGCCTCATCTAGTAATTTGCATAAGTGGATCCACAGAGTACATACTCTTTTCATCACTCAGGGTCATGTTTTAATCCGTATTGTTGCCATGTATCAGGAATTTGTTTCATTTTATTGAAGAGTAGTATTCCTTTGACTGAATATATCACAATTATATCTATTCACTTCATGATGGACATTTGAATGGTTTTCAATTTGGGAACTATTATGAACAAAGTTGAAATAAGCAAGTTCCTTTTGTGGGCATATGATTTATAAATTCCATTTAAAATTTTTTTATAAATTCACAAATTTATTTTGTGAATGGATGTTACATTCATAAAGACAAATTTATTGAAATGTTTAAAAGATGTATTCAAATGTTACAAAAGACTGAAGTACCAGCTTATCTTTGATTGTTTCCTCCTGGAACATACTTAATATTAGCCATATGCTCTACCAGTTGTATTATTTGATTCTCTCATTTAATGTACACAACAGTTTTATGAAGTACTTATTATTCCTTTCATATGACACTTGTAAAATTGACCTAGCAAACTGGAGTTGACCCAAGGTCAAATGGAAAGTAAGTGGTGGCACTAGGACTAATAGGAGGCCCCCCAGATGTTGGGCTCATTACATTTGGGCTAAATATTCTCTGCCGTTCCTGGTTCCTGGCTTCCTGTCTACCTTTCGCCCCTGATCCGTGTGCTTGAGGCTGACCCTGGCAACCAGCATTTCCAGGTCTTTCTTGCTCATGGAATCCAATGGGTGCAGCCAAACAAAGGAGATCAGAAGGGAGAGGGGAGAAATGTGAATGATAAAGGTTGTCTGTCATATCAGCAAACAAAGCATGCTGTGCCATCTAGCCACCAGCCACTACCAACCTTAATAAGTGCACTAAGAAGAAACCTATCTGTTGTTGGAGTAGGAAATGGCAACCCACTGCAGTATTCCTGCCTGGAAAATCCCAGGAAGAGAGGAGCCTTGTGGGCTACAGTTTATGGCATCCCACAGGGTTGGATATGGCTGAGCGTGCATGACTGAACACAGACTGTGGGATCTTAGTTCCACAAACCCTGGCCCACAGCCATGAAAGCACCAAATTCTAACCACTAGACTGCCAAGGAATTCTTGTCACATCTTAAGATGTCAGTTACCTGACATCTTTGTTACCTAAACTTTGTTACCTAAACATCAAAGTTACCTAAACTTTGTCAAAGCACTTCATTATATGTGTATTTGAAAGATGCAAGAGGCTGGATTGTAAATGTTCTCATCACAAAAAGAAATGAGAATTATGTGATGGGATGGAGGTGCCAGTTAATGCTCTGGTGGGAATCATTTTGTCATATATAACTGTATCCAATCAACGTGCTGCACACCCTAAACTCACACATGTTATATGTCAATTATATCTCAATAAAGTTGAAGAAAAAAATTATTAAAAAGAAAGAAAACTACCTCTTGTATCTTTGGAACCCATCAAAAGCCTAGGGGGACATGTCCCAGTGCTGCAAGTTCAAGTGCTACCCAGTTGGGGAAGAAGAAGGCCTGCTTACTCACTGGCTGCTTGGCCAAGATTGTCTGCTTTGGCTCCAGCTGCTGAGGGGAACGCCTCCCACCTTCACCAATGCCAGGAGGGCCTGGTCCCTGCCTACACCCACTTCGTCCTCAGGAGTGGTTTAGACAAGGAAATCACTGAGGATTTCTTCTTTTCCCCTAATCTATTCCCACTCTTTCACCGTGTGTCTTCAAGACCATTGCTGGATGCTGAACATACAGGACTTAAAGGAGATACTGCCCTTCTCCTACTGGTCTCTTCTTGCCCAGATGTTACTGCCGTTGGGTTCAGAACCAGAGCAGCCAGAAGGGCACCGGCTGCCTGAGAACCTTTGTTGCCGCGTGCATCCAGGTGCACCATGCACCTGCACCTTGCTGGCTCCCAGCAATTTGAATCCATGCTGCCCTCCCCCCACCCCCCCGGCCCGCCCAGCTTCTCAGGTGGCAAGAGAAGAGTAAAGCAGTCCTCTTTGACCAGCAGTAGTCTCCAGGACTGGGAGGAGCTGAGTTTATCAGCTCATCTGATTAGCTCAACAAAAGAGCAATAATGGTCCAACTCCTTGCTTCAAGAATGCTGAACTTAAAAAAAAAAAAAATTCATGGTTTTACAGTGGAAAACACTCCCCCACACATGACACAAGACCCAGAATTTTTAGAGTGACACATATGACTACATACAAATTTAAATTCCAAAATACAAGCAATGAACTTTTGAAAAAAATCGTAATTGTAATACAATGTTACACATGCCCCAAAACAGTAGTCTCCTGATCCCTTCCCATGTTCCTTTTTTCCAGGGATAACCACTTTCATTGACTGTTTGGCTATATATATCTCCTTATCTCTAAGCTCCGATTTTCCGGAGCCGGACCCTGCAGACCCGCCAGCAAAGCGGAAAGTGGAGTGTGTGTATTTCCCTGCCCGCCAGTCATCTCCAAGGCAGCCGCCACCTGCAGACCTACATAGCCCACCTCACCACTCCACACGGAACCCGCAAAGGGAACTTTGTCGGAACAAATGCCAGGCCAGCAGCTTCGCGATTTGGGGTGAATAGGGTCCCTGGACACTTCAGTAAAGGGTGGGAGCTGCTCCACAGTGAGGCGCTGTGGTCGCCCCAACCTAGCGACCTCCCCGCCGCGTACCCGCCCGCTCCTCTCCCTTCCAGTCCCTTTCTCCCTTCTGGCTCATCCTCTGTTCTCTCCTGATCTTTGCCCTTCCTCAGATCTTTCCGACGGCCTCACATCTTTCCTTGTAACCGCTGAAAGTTCCAAATTATATGCTTCTTACTTCTTAGCACCGCGAAGGGAAAACTTTAATTAGCTATTCAGGTCCATCACGGGCCTCATCCGTGTTTTTCTCCCGAGCAGTAGAGGACACACGTGTTTCCATCCGCTCACGTCGTGGGGTGTCTTCTCGGTGGAGCAGAGTCTCGGCAGGACGAAGGGGGCCCGGCCGGGGGTGCGGACTCCGAGCGTCCCGTCTCCCCTTTGGTCCGCAGCAGCCTGGCCGGGCGGCCGTGGGTCAAGGACCTGAGGTCTCCTCAAACGCCGGAATCCTCTTTCGGGCTGCGCTTGGGACCAAAGGACGCGATTTCCAGGAGTCAAGTTTCGAATCTTGACCGAACAGCGGCTTTGTGTGTCCAACGGAGACTTAAGGGCGAGAAACTCTGAATGAAATCATAATAAACTGGGACAGGGTCAATAAAATTTCGGAATAATAGAGAACTTGAATAAAACATAGTTCTTCTCATTCAGGTCTGGAACCCTCGACCTGAAAGCTGTCGGGATTCCCGGCTGCTGACATCACAGCCTCTCCACGCCACCATTTACTCACAGGGACAACCTTTTAATTAAACAGGAAGGTCCCACGAGATTTGAACTCGGATCACTGGATTCAGAGTCCTCACCATTACATCATGGAACCTCTTCGGCAGCTACCTTCTCTCCACTGCCAGAAAAGGGTATCTGCTTCTTCAGCCTCCATATGTCCCATTGGTACTCCCAAGGCAGTTCTCCTACGGACCCGACAAGACTTGAACATAGTTGACCTGCGTAGGTGCTCATCCCTTTTGCTTTCTTCCTGCTCCTCTCCGTTGATAGGCATAGTTCACTCTCACCTCAGAAAATGAGGTAAAATCCACTTTGGATTTTGTGCCATGGAAGAGCCCCCTAGCTCGCCATCATCAACCACATATTCTGCCTTGGTTAAGCAGAGTGTCCCATCTTGAGGTAAAATTTCTGCAAATAATAGTGTTATTTTCCTTTTCCTTGTCTTCATCCTTTTCTCATTGCTCTAAGAGGGCAGATGATTGTCAGGGCAGGAGGCGGGATTTCTTGGGTCCCTTAGGTTTCTCATAGTACAAGGCCACCTCTTATCTGTAACATGTGAAGTGTGTCAGCAGTGGAGTGAGAAGGGAGGCAGGAGAACTCTCCTTTTCTTCACACATTTCTGATTGGGGGAGGGGTAAGGTTTTCTCACAACAAGTGTATATTTGTTAGATTTACAATATAAGTAAAAATAACCATTTACATCACTCAGACAAACCAGCTATACTCACCTAAAAGTGAAGTGAACCTCACTCAGTCTTGTTCAACTTTGTGACCAGGTTCCTCTGTCCAAGAGATTCTCCAGGCAAGAATCCTGGAATGGGTGGCCTATCCCTTTTCCAGGGGATCTTCCCAACCCAGGGATTTAACCTGGGTCTCTTGCATTGTAGGCAGATTCTTTACCTGCTGAGCCACTAGGGAAGACCCAAATTCACCTGGGGTGACTCAAAATCAACATGTTGTGGAGGACATGAGGCAGGACTCTGATACTTAGGCAGTCACAGACACTTGGGTCAGGTCGATCAAGTCAGTTTCTCTTCCATTTCTTAACATATCAAATCCAGAAATTGCAGTTTTAAAAAAGGTGTACAAATATCAAGTACTGAATCATAGAGGATGCACATCCAAGTTGTCTTAAGTACAGACAGTATTTATGTACACAAAATACCACCACATTAAACATTTGCATGGATAATAAGTATAAACCCTCTCAGGGCTCAGAATAACAATCTTTACTTCTTCATTGTATCCTAAAACTGTTTCTTCCCTAAACCAATACACAGAACAGAAAAAATAGCACCATTTTTTGGCTGGTCAAAAGAGTCCAAAAGATGGCTAGTGTTGTCTGGAGACATATTTGTTTCCAGAGACAGGAGAGAGGTTGACTCAAGGAGGAAGGAGGCAAAGGGGAGGCACTTGTTATGAGGAGGAAGTTTACAGCTCCAGGGTGAGAAGATGAAACTTCTTTTTGGAAAATCAAGCTGCTGAGTGGTAACAAACAACACAAAGTCAAGGTTTATGAGTTCAAGGACCTGAAATGGACTCTGACTCATATAGGAAGAAAAGAAATCCATAGGAGGTATGTTGAGAGATCACAGAATGGCCAGGAAACCTGGAGAACCAGGCTCTCACAAGGGGCAAGGACAGAATCAGGTGAGGTTAGAACTGGGATGGGTGGAGATGTGTGTTCTTCCCATTTCCTCCAGCCTGCACATTGGTCCTGATCTGCAAGCAGAGAACTGGTGATGAAGGGTGGTCCAGCTACATCGGAGCAAACTTCAAGAGCAATCACGGAGCCTTTGTCTTGATTCCGTTTACAGAAATTTCTAGAAGTATCAAGTTAATTCAAGGTGAAATAGATAAGGGTAACATTTGTCAAAAAATTCTGAGAATAGTGACAACAATATTTATGATTTCACAGCTGATAACATTATTCATCCAGTAGTTTCTAAACCCAGGCACATCTGACAACAAATGCTTTCATAACTCCCATTTTAAAGCAGAAAGAAGGGAGGCCCAAGACATTTTCTTTGTGTGTCTAAGGCCACATAAGGACAGAACTATTTTTACAACCCAGCATTTGTGCACAGATAGATGGGTCTCTCTTCTCAAAAGTGGGTGTATCAAGATTTCTCAGTTGTAGGGATGGGAAGAAGACCAAGAAGAGGAGAGAAGGCAAGAGAGGGAGGGGGGAAGAGTAGAAGCACAAATTCTTTTATTCTCTCCTTCCTCCCCTCTCCTTAGGCTTCCTTAATTCATGCCTACACCAGCCCTTTCCCTCCTTCCCCACTCTACTACCTGGCTGAAGCAATGTTCAGCTCTAAGGATTCCTGCCCAAGCCTCCAGGGAGGCCTCAATGCCCTCCTCCCAAACCCGCGTCCCAGCTTGGTTTTCACCCTTTCCCGCTCCCAGGAGGACCTCACAGAACGCAACCTACCCAGGCTGGGATGCGGGAGCTCCACCCAGCTGGCGCTGCTTTGGGGGCCTTTCCGTTGCCCACTGACTGGATGCTGCGGAATCCAAAAACTGGGATAAAGGCTTTTAAAAAAGAACCGTTCACTTCGAAACCTTTTCTGTATTTCCATTCTCAACCGTCTTCATGGGACAAGGGCTAAAGACGACAATGTATTCATCCAATTCCTAGAGCATCCCAAAGAGTGCCCGACAGCGTGCGGACACAGAGCGACAATCCCGGCGACCTCTGTGCTTAGTCGCTAAGTCCTGTCCGACTCTTTGCCACCCCATGGACTTAGCCCGCCAGGCTCCTTGTCCATGGGGATTCTCCAGGCAAGAATACTGGAGTGGGTTGCATGCCCTCCTCCGGGGGATAGGCCCAAACCAGGGATTGAAACCGGGTGTCCTGCATTGCAGGCGGATTCTTACCGTCTGAGCCCCAGGGAAGCCCACTCTGATGGAAACCGCCTGGTGGACACGGGAAACCGAAGCACAACCGCGGCCCCGGAGGCCTTTGCCAGGGTGGGCAAACTCTCCTTCACTGGGTGTAGGCGAGGAAGCGGGAAGAGCCATCATGGGAACACACCTTGTGTTAGCTGTTCTTGGATCAACTTCCGTTCAGGCCCGAAGGATTGGAGCCCTGGCTCGTATCTCTGGGGGCTCTGGCATCTGTGGTCGGTAGAGGGCACGGAAATGGCACCATTTCCCTGGGGGCAGAGGTTTTATCTTAGGAAGAAGTGTCAACTCCAAAGACTCTAGAAAAGGCCGGTACTGCTGTCTCCGCAGCACAATCGGTTGGCGCGTTCAGCTGTTAACCGTAAAGGCTGGTGGTTCGAGCCCATCCAGGGACGGTGGGGTGAGATTTTAGAGAACACCAAAGAGACTCCCTTTTGCCAGGAGAACACCGGGAAGTGCAGCAGCGAGCTGGCAGGCAGAGAAAGAGCCCAGGAGTCAGGTACAAAGGAGCAGCGGGGAGGGCGGGTCCCCGGGGACTGGAAGCGGCGGTCAGTCCTGAGACCCCAGAGTGCTGACCGCCTGCGCCAAGAACAGGGCCACCGAGGCGCGGGCCCGCAGCCCGGGAGGGGCGGCGTCCACACCGCTGGGCTGCGGGGTCTCCTGGCCTCGGACGCACCCACTGTCCCCGCTTCCTGCGGCTTCCGGGAGCTGGGGAGTCTGCTGGGGCGACCCCTGAGCTCGGGGGCGGAGCTAAGGGTCTGAGGACTCTGCGTTGGGTGCGGGACCCCGAATGCAGCCTGTGGGGGCCAGTGTCCTCACTTGAGGGGAGATGAGGAACTCTAAAGCAGGGCCTTCACGAACCGCTGTCTCCGCGTCTGAGCGAGCTTGGGGCTTCAAGGTTCCTGTTTGAGTATTAAAATTTGGTGGTCTGGATGCTGGTGGCAGCATACGGAATTTCATGGATACAGTGTTAAGTGCTAGAGGGTATCCCGTTTCCGTAGTGTAGTGGTTATCACGTTCGCCTCACACGCGAAAGGTCCCCGGTTCGAAACCGGGCGGAAACAGGTTGTTCTCCCCCACCCCCACCGCGGAGATTTGCCTTCGCATTGGCAAAGGCGACAGGCACGGGGTGTAGGCACTCAGCTGTAGGACGCTGAGGTGTTTCCTTTTCTGCCTTCTGACGATTCATCTTACACTCATCTTTCTCCTGAAGAAGCGAAATAACCTTTTGTCTACAACTCCTTGGTGGTCTAGTGGCTAGGATTCATTTCGATTCCTGGTCAGGGAAAACTTTCTTTCTTTCAGCGTCTGCACTCAAAGAAGTCACTCTCTTCCTGCCCGGATTGGAACTGTATTTTGCACCCGGGCGGAGAGCAGTAGGGTAAGGGAACGCAGGAGAACTGCTCTGCCACGTGGCTCGCAGTCTCGGTTTTATGGTGATGGGATTAGTTTCCGGGTTGTCTTTAGGCAATCATAATGACTCAGAGTCCTTCCTGGTGGTGCACGCCTTGTTCAGCCAAGATGGATGCTAGAGAGAAGGATTCTGGGAGGTGGTCCAACCTGTGGTGTCTCCTTTTGACCTTTCCTGAACTCTTCCGGTTGGGGGAGGCTTATTAGTACCATGTTCCTTACCAGGACCTCCAGTCCTAAAACAACTTATGCAAATAGTTACTATGGTGCCTGGCCAGGGTGGAAGGTTTCAAACAGTGTGCTTCCCCTAACAATTATGTTTGCTAAAATTCCACAAGTAGTGTTTTAAAGATTTGTGCTTTAAACTCTACATGAACTATATAGTTCAAAATTAGTGGCTGGAGAATGAAGACAAGCTGGTGTAGACCATGACAACTACTTTGCATTTTATACAAACTTGTTCTCATTTAGTGTAAAAACCCTCACTGGTATTTGAATTATCTTTAACAGCAAAGTGGCTAAGCTCAGACAAGGCCCCCTGAGAGACAGTATTTCACCCTTAGGGACATTTCTTGCTCAATAGTGAGACAAGCAATCATCCTTGGTTTCGCTTTGACCAGCCACTGGCAGGTTTGTGCGCTATGGGACTTACTCCTCTTCTCCTGGCATTGCGCTGTGTGGCCAGGAGTAAACTCTGCTCTCTGACCGCTTCTTAAGGGGCCTAGTTGCTGTAACTTGGATTTGTACCGAGTGTAATTGAAAGGTTGTTGCTGAACCATGAAAGATGCCGGAATTCTTGGCCTCCGGAGGAGGAGAACTCAATCCAGGCCCAGAGACGAGGCTTGATCACTCAGAGCTTTTGGGTAATAAAGTTTGATTAAAGTATAAAAGAGATAGAGAAAGCTTCTGACATAGACATCAGAAATGGGCAGAAAGAGTACCCCCCTGCTAGTCTTTCGATGGATGGTATGTAGCTACTAGCAGTCTGCTAAGTAAAGAAAGGAAATGTCTCAAATCTCAGAGAATGGCACCAGGTGAGTCATCCTGAGCCATAAAACGACTGGCATGAATCTTGAAAAAGGCAGATTTCCATACAAATATATAGTTTCATTAACACAGATTAGGAGAACAATGTATGACATACTGGTTTGTCAAGTCGGTTCTGAGTCTAGGGTAAATACATAGTACATTAACATAGCTTAAGACAAACATTTCCATAAGAAAAATGCATTGGTTAGTTCAAGGTTTGAGAAAGGTTAAGTTCAGGTGGAACCAGGTGTCATTATGGCAACACAGAATTTTAAGAGAAACCTCTTTTTAAACTTGTATGCTACTGCTAAGTCGCTTCAGTCGTGTCCGACTCTGGGCGACCCCACAGACGGCAGCCCACCAGGCTCCCCCGTCCCTGGGAGTTCTCCAGGTAAGAACACTGGAGTGGGTTGCCATTTCCTTCTCCAATGCATGAAACTGAAAACTGAAAGTGAAGTCGCTCAGTCGTGTCTGACTCTTAGCGACCCCATGGACTGCAGCCTACCAGGCTCCCGCGTCCATGGGATTTGCCAGGCAAGAGTACTGGAGTGGGGTGCCATTGCCTTCTCCTATGGTCGAGTGAACGCGGAGCAAACGCGGAGCCGTCACAGAGCCCACCGAGGGGGTGGGGGCGGGGGTCAGCTTCCCTCGGCACCCCCTCGGCACCCCCTCGGCTCAGGCTCGGGGCGTCTCCGGGGCGCTGCATCTGCTGCGGGTGGGGAGCAAGGCGCGGCGGAAGCTCGGCTGCCCTTCTACTTTCGAGTCGGCCTGACGCCAGGCTTCCCCGCGGGAACGAACACGCTGCATCGACTCCACCTCTCCGGTTGTCTGAGGCTAGGAACCGGAGCCGATGTCCTGCGAAAGGGAGTGGCTGCTCCCGGAATGGAAGGACCAGATACTCTTTAGCAAACTTCACCCCTTGAGTCTCTGTGGCGCAATCGGTTAGCGCGTTCGGCTGTTAACCGAAAGGTTGGTGGTTCGAGCCCACCCAGGGACGGCTACCTCCACGGTGCTTTTGGATATGGTTTAGGGGTTCGCTCTTATTTCTGGTTATTAATTCATCCTTTCTACGTAAACATGGAAGAAGGCCTCGCCTTCTTTCCCCTTCTTGTCGCCGATGTCTTGTCCACAACAGGAGAACCTAAGTCAAGTTCACTGCTGATCTTATTTTGACAAAAGAGCCCCTGAAGAAAACAGGTCATTTGGAATCCAGGATTTCGCGAAAAGAGAGGAGAGTCAACATCTCATCGTTACCCTCTGAGTTCCTTTTAACAGTGAGGTTTCATCTATTGTTTGTACTAGTATTTATTGACCCCCGTTTACAGTAGGGTCCCCTGGTGGTCTGGGGACTAGGATTTGTCACTTTCACCGCTGTGGCCCAGGTTTGATTCCCAGTCAGGGAAGGTGTGGTTTTTTTGAGGGCTTCCCAGATGGTGCTTGTGGTAAAGAACCCGCCTGCCTACTGCAAGAGACATTAAGAGACGCGGGTTCGATCCCTGGCTTGGGGAATGGCAACTCATTCCGGTACTCTTGCCTGCAGAATCCCATTGACCGAGGAGCTTAGTGGACTACGATCCATAGGTGTGAAAAGAGTCGAGCACGGCTGAAGTAATTTAGCAGGAGCAAGTCTTTGAAATTAATTTGCTTCTGTGCTTTTATTATTACAAAGAGTACTGCAGTCGTAATTCTTGTACACAGGCATATGGGTAGAGTGCCAGAAGGACAATTCTTCTATAAGAGAGTTTACATGGTTTTACCTATGGTTCCATTCTCTAACCTTCCTTGGCTTATTAGCCATAACTCTTCTGTTGTTTCAGTGACTGCTTTAGGCTTTAGAGCAGACATCTGTAACTTACCACAGTTTGCCCTCAAGTGATCACACCTCTTCACATTTCTCCATTACCTGCCTTTATGCTATCATTGTCATGCATTTTACTCCACATGTATTATAAACTCCAAATCCAAGGTTATTACTTTTCTTTAAACTATCCCATATTTTTAAAGAGATTTTCTTGATAAGAAATAATCTTATATATTTTTCCATGCAGATACCATATTTTGTCTTTGATTCCTTTATATACATCCAGAATTCTATCTGGTGCAGTCTCCTTTTTCCTGAAGGACTCCTTTAACATTTCTTATGTTGTGGATCTTCTGGTGATGAAGTCTTTCAGCATTTATATGTCTGTAAGTGACATTATTCATCATATCTTTTATTTTAGAAAGATATTTCATGAGGGAAGATTAATAGAATTGCATGTCGACTTTCTTTTTTCTCTCAGTCTTTTAAAGATGTTGCTCTACTGCCTTTATTTTTGTTTTCTATATCTAGCACACCTTATTGCTTTGGCTGCTTTAGAGATTTTTTTCTTTTTCTATGGATTTAAGCAGTTGAATAGTAATGTGCTAGGTGTGGGTTTTTTTCATATTCCTTGTGCTTTAGTGATGAGAGAGATGAACAGAGAGAACCCAGACATTTGGAAAGGGTTTCTTTCAGGTAGTCAGCAGAGTTCTGATATGAGCATGTTTGTGGAGAAATGCCTGAGACGAAAAAAAGGAACCTTGGAAAAGATCATGGGACAGTGCCTGGTATTCACATGGTATAGGCAATTGTACTTGCCTCCTTGGATCAGTGGCTTTATAATTCTCATTAAGATTAGAATATTTTCTTTTTTCTTCAAAAATTTTTTCTTCAAAAAGCATTCTGCTCTGTTCAGGAGCTTCAAACACTCCCATGTTAGGCCTCTTAAAATTCTCCTAGCATTCAATGATGCTATGCACTAAATACTAAACTGTGATTTTCATTTCAGATGTTTTCAGTTAGTCATGTCTTTTTAATTCCATTTGGTGATTTTATTATATGAGAAGTTATCTCATATTTTGTTCATCTCTAAAGTTTTATTTTGGCCATTTTTATACATTCCACATTTCTACAATTCTTTGGACATTTGTAATGCAGTCATGATAACTGTTGTAAAGTCCTCTCTGTAGATTTTAACATTGCGTCAGTTCTGGTTCAGTTTTGGTTCACTAACTATTCTTCTCCTTATGTCACGTTTTCCTGCCTCTTTGCATGCCTGACATTCTTGGTTGGATGCCAGATATTGCCAAACTTTACCTTCCTACGGACCAATTATTTTGGTATTCCTATAAATCTTCTTGAATTTTGTTCTGACATAGAATTAAGTGACGTGTAAACAGTTTGATTTCTTTGAATCTGGGTTTTATGATTTTTTTAAGGTAAGTCACTCTAAGGCTGATTAATCCAAGTAGTAAGGCACGGTCTTCTTTGCGTGTCCTTCTCACTGACCCTTGTGAGTAGTCCTGTCTGGCTTGGGGAGTGAGTACAATTGCCTGTACCAGGTGAACACCCGGCACTGTCCCATGATCTTTTCCAAGGTTTCTTTTTTTCATCTCAGGCATTTCTCCTCAAACATGCTCATATCAGAACTCAGCTGACTACCTGAAAGAAACGCTTTCCAAATGCCTGGGTTCTCTCTGTTCATCTCTCTCATCACTAAATGTGTCCTATGAACTCTAGCTGCCTTGCTCTCCATGGACACTCAGCAGCATCTCCACAATCCAAGCAGTTGGCCTCAGATCCCCTCCTTGTGCTCAGCCTGGAAACTCTGAAAGCAGTAAGCTGGGCGCAAGGTAGGGCTCACCTTGTTTGTTTCTCATCTCTCACTGCCCGATTTCCAGTGTCTTGAAAACTGATATTTTATGCCTTTTATCTTTTTATTTTTTGGGGGGACAGGGGAGAAGGCTAGGGTGAGTTTTTGGGCAGAAAGGCCAGTCTTATTTCTGTCACTCCACCTTTACCAGAAGCTGAAGGCATCTCTTCATGTGTTCCCAGTTTGACTTCTGAAGGAGATGTACCATTTTTATAGACCAATGTATTTGTCCAACTCTATGAAAAATCCTTTTTCTTCATATTTTTTCTAGTACAACAAGCTTTCTCTACATCTATCTGACACTCTTATAAGAGGTGTTGGCCTCCTGACTCAACTAAGCAGGAGGTATGACAGACAGAAGGACAATGTAGACATTACTCAGAGATTCTGTATTGCATATGTCCAGCTAATAACTTCCAAAATGTTTAGAAAGTCTTTCAATAGTTGTTATTGGTTTTGATGGTGACCTACTTAATTGGGTCCAGAAAAGACTGACCAGAATGGCCCTGGGTTCCTTTCTACCAAATAGCTGATCAATTCGAGGGGAATAATCACTGGTGCCAGACATTTATTCATCTTCCCTTCCTTTTGTGAATTGCAGTTTTGCCTTCTTGGATGCTCACCATCTATGGACTGGTCACCTTCCTACCCAAAGTTGGGTTAGTAATCCAATAGCTCTGTATGATTCCTTGACAGTGCTTGGTTATTTCTCAAAACAAAAACAACAAAAAACAAAAAAACTTGTTCCATTTGAGACCAAAGGTTGGAAGCAACAGAACCCTGCACCTGCCAATGCTTCTTGTGCAGACCTGGATACCAAGAGTTGTTGGCCCTCCCTCTCTTGGTTCTTCTGCTGAATTTCACAAGCATACACGAGCTCCTAGGCTTTTATAACCAGTGCTTGAACATTCTTTCCACCCTCTTCATGTATGTTTTTATCTGCCTCTGTCCCTCACACACTCAACTGCCCCATCCACCCACATTCTTTTCCTCCTCTTCAGCTTTCTAGGATCTTGCCTTAGAATTCCTTCAATCACTGAGCACTTACTAGGTGTCAGGCCCTGCTCCAGGAGAGATGCTGCATCCTCAGCAAACCCAATCTCTGCCTGTGGCGCCCCCTTCTGGAGGCATGAGAAAGTGTCAGGGCTGTGGGAACACAACTAGTTCCAGGCCTGTGGTTCCTGGCTCCTCTGCCCACCTGGGCCTAGGGGCACTAGCAGTGTTTGAGACAAAAGAAGCATAAGGAACAACGGGAAAATGGACGAACCCAGATCTAGAAGGGAGGTAACTAAGATTAAAAACGTATTCCATGTGTTTTACACTTCTTCAAATGACATGATGGCTGTGTCCACCAACGTCCTCCTTTTAACCTGTACCCACACCCCCTTTTAACCTGTTAATCTATGGCCACTCTATAGTCTATAAAAATATGCATGAGCATTATGTAAAAACAAGGCTTTGTTATTTCCACCTTAATTAGAAATTCTCCAGGCAAAATTATACATTAATTAATTTAGTGTCAGTCTAGGCACTTAAAGATAGTGATAGATCTTAAAAATGCAACTTGAGCTGAATCATAATAGAGAAATGCATGCTGGATTAATATATTGAATGATACCTAAAAACATTCACCCCCAAACTGTAAGTGGAATAATGATAACAATGATTTCTAGAATTATAAAAGTAAATTTCTATTTAATAGCTATTAGATGGTATATTTAACTTACTGAAACATATAATTTTAAATGTTATAAACTTAAATATGTATTGAAATGAAAGTTCTTTTATTGGATCAGTAGAACCAGAAAAAGAAGCTTAGGCAATTCTGTGTCATGAGGATTATGAAGCGAACATAAATCCAAGGCATGTATAAACTAGAATACTCTGCAACCAATATTTTCTACATTATTAGAAAAATCTGAAAGACAGCAAAATAATTTTTAGACCAAAATTATTAAACCAGTGTGATGCATAAAAGGAGTCATCTCTAGAAATATAAATATTTTCCATGCCATTATATGTCAATTTTTAGAAGTCTTACAAGTTTTTAAAAGTATTCAAGGTTTATCCTTATTGTCAACTTAATTTTTTTCCTTATACCTGGCACAGAGACCACTAATTAACTAGACCACTAACTTATCTCCTTTTTCATTTTCCCGTGATTTAAATTTCAGCAAGGAAGTTCAGGGATCTGTGAAGGAGAAGAGAGAGAAGAGAGTCAAAAATGTATTTGAAGAAATAACGACTGAAATTTTCCCAAATCTGAAGAAGAAAACAGATATCCAGGCACAGGAAGCACAGAGGTCCCAAATAAGATGAGACCAAACAGACTAACACCAAGACATATCATAATTAAAACGGCAAAAGTGAAAGACAAAGACAGAAATCTAAAGGCAGCCTGAGGAAAACAATGACTCATAACACAAGGAAACCCCCATCAGTCAGTCTGTCAGTTCAACCGCTCAGTCGTGTCCGACTCTGCGACCCCATGAACCGCAGCACGCCAGGCCTCCCTGTCCATCCATCACCAGCTCCCGGAGTCAACCCAAACCCACGACCATCGAGTCGGTGATGCCATCCAGCCATCTCATCCTCTGTCGTCCCCTTTTCCTCCTGCCCTCAATCTTTCCCAGCATCAGGGTCTTTTCCAATGAGTCAGCTCTTCGTATCAGGTGGCCAAAGTATTGGAGTTTCAATTTCAACATCAGTCCTTCCAATGAACACCCAAGACTGATTTCCTTTAGGATGGACTGGTTGGGAGCGCGGCGGCTGCGACGGTGCGCTGCAGAGAGGAGCTACCCCGCGTCGGAAGTCAGGGGCTGCAGACGAGAGGAGCTACCCTGCGCTCAAGGAAACCCCCATACCAGCTGATCTTTCTGTAGAAACTTTCCCCTCTTCTTGACTCATGTCCCACCAGCTCTCTTCACCCTCCCACCACAGGACAAGATGCTTCCATTTTATGACCTGTCAGAACCCTTTCTGCTCTCTGCAGGGCACAGAGACCCAGGCAAGAGCCAAGGGGGCAGATGCACTTCCCCATGGGTCTCTCCCAAGGAAGGTGGTTCTAGAGCTCAGGCTGAACCAAGACCCCACTGCCCACCAAGACAACCCAGAGGAGTCCCAGGGTGATTCGGAGGGGGTGTGTGTGACAGTCTAGCCATGTTCCTGCAAGCCCAGGGCGCACCTGCCCTGCACTTAGGGGAGAGGGTCATAAAACAGGGTCTGAAAGTCTCTACAGCCTGAAGAGAATGGATTTCAGGTTCTTGAAGGGGCAAGGGGTCCTTTCCACCAGCACAAGGCCTTTCCCTGGCCTTGGAGGACAGGTCTTGCAGAAGTTGGTTTTGAGGGAGGCGCCAAAGGATGCCGAGATTCCAAGGCAGCAAGAGCTGCCCAACCAGTGATCTTGAGTTGAGACATCTGCAAGTTACTCTCAAATGGTGGAGCAAGTCATGTATACAGAGAAAGCAAACACGGGAAAATGTTAACTTTGCATGTTGGAGTACAGAATATATGATGTTAGTATTTCAAGTTTTTTGTTATGTTTCAAGAATTTTATGTTTTTGTTTCTCATTGAGTTTTGGGAACTCAAGTTCCAATTTCTCTTTGGATGAAAGCAAGACATTAAATTTCTGAGATGAAGGTGAGTGGCTGCTCAACGGACCTGGCATCTCACCCCCTCCAGCCTGGGCAACACCAAGGAGCCTGGGGCAGGGCCTCACTACTTCCTCTGACCTGGCTCCGTCTGGCTGCAGAAGCCTCTCCTGATAAGCCCGCAGGTACTGCCTCCTTTTTGCGCCTCGACAACTCAATTCATGAAGCCTGAAGGTTTTTATCTACCTATCTTTGGCTCCAGTCCCTGGTGCAGAGTTGGGTTCTGTCTCTTTTGTTATGTCATGCAAAACAAAAAAGGAGTATGGGAGATTGAGATAAGCCAATGTAAACTATAGCAAAGAATTTGATTTTATTTTAAATGCACTAAATTCATTCTCATCTCTCCCTAGAAGCCCCACTAATATTTAAAATATCTCACCCAGAAAACATGTCTATAATGGCACCATTTCATTAGTGGAAGCTAGTGACTTCTTGACAGCAGAATTTCACCTTTGGGAGTAGTTTCTGAGCACGCTAAGACGTGGGGCACATCCAATGTTGCCAGTAGCCTGGCTCTAGGTTTGTTTGTGGGTTCTCCTTCCCATCTCCAGATCACATTGAGCAGGCGAGTCAGCAGTAAATCCTGCTTTATGGCTGCAAGTAATAATCGCAGCTGGTCCTGGGAATAAAAGCAAACCTAAACTCAATTCCTGTCAAGGTAGATGATAGACATTGCAGTTTGGATTGAAGGACTGCAGACATGATGTGGACTACTAGCCTGGCTGGCAGATGGTATGTTTCCTTCAATATTTTGTAGCTTTGTTCTTGGACAGCTTGCTTCCTGACAGGATGCAGTAGGAAGCACAAATGGGATGTGCTGATCTTTTGCAAAAAAAGGTTTAGTTTGATCAGAATGTAGAACACTAAACAAGATAACTAGCCTATCCTCTTCAGAAATTCAAAGACATCAGAAACAAGAAAACCATACAAGTCAGGAGACAGTTCCAGGTCACAAGGACAAAATTTAGAAACTTTAATTGGAACATGGGGAAATATCAGTACCACAACACACGCAATTCTTAACCTCTCTCAGATATGCATAATATAGAGGCATATGTTAAATGTGTCTAATAGCTATATCCATACACATATAAGCATGTAGATATGACAGTTTTTAAACAATGGGAAAATTTATACCTCGAGCATATATGAGGTAATGTTATTGAAATAATGTTAATGTACTTAGATTTGATCATTGATTATGGTTGTATAGGACAATGCCCTTAATATCAGGAAATACATGCTGAAGTGTTTAGCAGTGAAGCAGGCTTTTTGTCTGCATTTAATAAAGTGATATGAGTGTGTGTGTCAGCCCGACAGAGAAAATGAGAAAATGCTGTATTTAGATGAACAGAATAGAGATGTTTGTTGTATGATTGTTTTCAATTTTGTTGGTTTGAAAATTTTCAAGGTAAATAATTGTGGGGGGAGGGGTCAGAAATGATTATAAAATACAGGAAGCTGTGAAGAGCTGAGTCCTGGACTAAACATTGGCTCTCAATGGGTCTCTCCCTTGCGGAAGGGTGTGACAGAGATCAATGCCACTTACTGGTACCAGAAAATGTCACTGGTGTATGGTACAAACCCATGTAAAGGTCCCTTCGTGCCACCCAGGATTTGCCCTCCTTAGAAAAATCAGCTTTCTAACCTGGGAATCTGGTAAGTTGGAGGCTATCTTACATGCTTTACAGCTTCTGAATGAGATGTCCTGATTTTATATTGAAAAGCAAAAGACAGAGGGTATGAGAAATTTATTTTCAGAAAAAATCTCCCAATGAGTGGAGTAATTTGAAAGCCACCAGTTCCATCTAGGAGGCTTCCCTGGTGGTTCAGCAATGAAGACGCCACCTGCAGGAAACATGGGTTCAATCCCTGGGTTGGGAAGGTCCCCTGGAGGAGGGCGAGGCAACCCACTCTGCTATTCTTGCCGAATCAGATGCGACTGAAGTGACTCAGCCACAGTAATTCCATCTAGGTATGTTAGCTCTCTCTCTGTGGGTCCTAAATACAGACCTCTAGGATGGAAATTTGCTGAAGTCCAGCAGTGAACAGCAGACTCTCAGGATCCTTCTCCGGCAGAAATTCTATCACTGTGTCCTTGGGTCCCCTGTCAGGTGGATAGGTATGAGACTGCTGCTCTGCTTGCAGATGTGCAACCTAGGGGGCAGAAATTTTTGCCTGAGTACCTTGGTTCCCAGACAGTTGGACCCAGTGAATATTTCCAAGTAATATTCAGTTCAGTTCAGTCGCTCAGTTGTGTCCCAACTCTTTGCGACCCCACGAACCGCAGCACGCCAGGCTTCCCTGTCTATCACTACCTCCCGGAGTTCACCCAAACTCATGTCCATTGAATCGGTGATGCCGTCCAACCACCTCATCCTCTGTCATCCCCTTCTCCTCCTGCCCTCAATCTTTCCCAGCATCAGGGTCTTTTCAAATGAGTCAGCTCTTCACATCAAGTGGCCAAAGTATTGGAGTTTCAGCTTCATCAGTCCTTCCAGTGAACACCCAGAACTGATCTCCTTTAGGATGGACTGGTTGCATCTCCTTGCAGTCCAAGGGACTCTCAAGAGTCTTCTCCAACACCACAGTTCAAAAGCATCAATTCCTCGGCACTCAGCCTTCCTTATAGTCCAACTCACATGTAATATTAGGTGCTCAATAACATGTAATTTTGGAATGAAGTATGCATTCAGCCTTGGTTTCTATCACTCTGGGTTATAAATGTAGTGGGCACATTAATGTTTGAGTTCTCTGCTTTAGGCTGAAGAAAGAAAGTTTTATAATTTTGATTTGTACAAAAAGATGATAGCCAACAGAATGCATAGAAAATAAGCTTTATTTTAGGATCATTAGAAACCCCCAAACTCCCAGGAAAAGGGACATGTACTGAAGAGCTGATGAATGGTCTGCAGTGACATTATTCTGACATATTCTTCATCCAAGTCCTTGCCTTTTTCTTTCAGCTGCTGCTGACTCTAGTTATCCACAGGAGGGAGATGGGAGGGAAAAGGGTGAGATTTTTCTCAAGATTAGCTGTGAGTCTAGGCATTGGTGTCCCTTGGGCAGTTATATTTGTGGGCTGAAGGACTGAGACTTCTGCAAACTGGAGTAAAAATCTAAAGTAGTGTGAAATCTTGCTGTTCCTCTCAGATTTGGATTTTGCTTGCTTTATTGTTTTTCTCATCAATTGGGGGCTATGCTCTGTTGAAATAAGACAAACATTTTCACACAATTACAGCATTAGTTGTCACCTGAAACAGAAAACAAAACACAACAGAATACAAGTGAGGATTTTCTATCAGATTCTGCTGATACCTAACTGAGGTTGCAGTGAGAGGTAAGAGAGGAAAGATGGCATGTGCCACCTGGATGTATTAGGAGGATAAACTGTGGCAGTCAGCTACAATCTGGAAAGAGAAAGCTGTGCTAGCAGATGAGAGGGGAAAGCCCTCTGAAATATACCATCTGCCCTGTGGTGTGGGACATAGGACTCCACCACCCCAAAACACTGATGGCCCTGCTCAAAACTGCTGCATGTGGTTTAGCCAGGTCCCTACCCCCACCCCCCACCACCCCCACTACCTCCACCTCCCCACTGCTAACCACCCCCTCACCCCGCTCAGCATCGGTTTACTCTCCATTCTACTCTTGTGGAGAAAAAAGGAAGACCTTTCACACCTCTCAGGAGAGAGGTGCCTAGCTTCAAGCATGCACATTCAGAAACAGTCTGTTCTAGGACTTCCCTAGTGACGCAATAGATAAGAACCCGCCTGCCAGTGGACAGGACGTGGGTTCCATCCCTGGTCTGGGATCCATATGCCAGGAAGCAACTGCCCCGGGGCATCACAAGTACTGACCCATGCTCTAGAGCCCTCAAGCTGCAACTACTGAAGCCTGCACGCACTAGGGCCCTTGAGCCACAACTAATGAGCCCTTATCCTGCAGCTCCTGGGGCCCATGCGCCCTAGAGTCAGCAAGCCGCAACTACTGAGCCTGGGAGCTGCAACTACTGACGCCTGTGCTCCTAGAGCCTGTGCTCTGCAACAAGAGAAGCCACTGCAATGAAATGCCCGTGCGCCACAATTAGAGAAAGCCGGCATGTAGCAACGCAGACACAGTGCAGCTATAAGTAAATAAAGTAGTGTGTACATGTTAAAAAAAAAAAAAAAAAAGCAGCCTGTTCTAGGAAAGAGAGGCTGTTTTAAATGGAAATCTGGCTCCTAAATCCATGTCCTATCCTTTTTAAATAGAAAGAGGGTGCTATTATGAAACCAGGAGCATCCTCAGACACTATCAGTGCCTTGTGATTTGTAATAAGAAATACACACTTGGTCGTCATCCCTGTTTCTGGCATAGAACTCTGAAAACCCTTGTAATTTCCTAAGTGATGGAGGGATAAAGGTACTTGTGTTTGTATTAATAAAGCAACTTTTGGAAGCAAGTATTGCTGGGGGCTTCTTGCCAGGAAGGTCCATCTTGTGATGAGAGGGTTGGAACTTCCGGTCCCAGCCCCTGACCTATGGATGGGGAAAGGGGCTGGAGACTGACTTCAATCACTATGGCCAGTGGTTTCATCAATCAGGCCAGTGTAATGAGTTTCCATAAAGTTCAAAAGGTTTTCAGGATTATGAGAGCCTCTGGGTTGGTGACCACATGGAGGTACTAGGAGAGTACTAGGTACTAGGCTTTCTCTGAGAAGGCATGGAGGCTCCACACTTTCCCCCATGCCCTGCCCTGTGCACCTCTTCCATCTGCTGTTCCTGAGGTATATCCTCTTATAATAAACCGATAGTGTAGTAAGTACAATGTTTCTCTGAGTTCTGTAGGAACAACTCTAGGAAATTAATTGAACCTGAGGAGTGGATGGTGATATCCTGATTTCTAGCCAGTCAGTCAGGAGTTCAGGTAACAATCTAGGCTTTCAACTGCCCTCCAAAATGGACAAGGTGTGGAGGCATGGAATAATCTTGTATGACTGAACACTTAACCTTAACCTATGGAATGGGAAATCTCCCTTACCATGTCGGAACTGGTCCCAGAATCTAAATATATTCAAGTATACTTCCTTTGCCCCTGAGGAAACAGTTGGTCAAGAGCTTAAGTAACTAGAGCTACGTGACCTATAAGTTGAGAAACCGAAGACTGGAATTCAGGCTTAAATAATAGGGTGAATTTTGTAAGTAAATGGTGGGTTTCCTAGAGCCATTCCTGGAGCCTGGAGTCTGGGGACCTGTAGAGGGAACATCTTTCTAGATAGAGAAAACTAGGAGAGTTATGGATTGTGTAATAGTGTTGTTCTCCACATCTTTTGTTTTGATAGCCAGATGTGGCAAGAGGAGAGAGCGATCTGAGGGTGGTCTCTCCCTGTGGGTTTTGACCGCTTATGTCTGGAATATGACTCAGGTGATGTGGAAGGCTCTGATTTTCTCCCCTGATATCTGTGTTTTCATTGTACAGCTGGGCAGTGGATTCCAAGATCTGCCTGTAGAAGTGAGAAGTGCATCCTGTTCCAGGAAATAATTACAGTTTAGTCGAGTTACACACATTTGCTTCCAAGGATGCTCTCTGCAGTTCCTTGTCCTGTGCTTCTGCCTCAGCCCAGAACAAAACCAGGACTCAAGGGTGGGGACTTCAGTGTGATGGGGCAGAAGCTTAACTTTCACCACCCGATAGTCTGTACTAAGATGGAACCTCATGGGGAGAGAAGCCACCTGAGGGGCGATGGACACTGGTGCTTAAACTCAGGAGCCATGAGTTCATGAGGAACCTGCCTCATCTCCTGCATTGCTGAGGAACCATGATAAGTGGACCCCAAATATGGGCAAGGCTGATGATATTCTCGGAAAGCTAGAAAAGCCTAAAGGACACCATTCAGAAACTGTAATTAGCTAGAACATTTCAGGAAAGCTAAGATGCTTCATCTTAAATAATGAAGTTTATTATGTACATGTGCTGAGGCGTGGCAGAGAGTTTCTCATGATCCCTTCTCTCTCTGCACTCTGGTTTGCCCGGGGTTCCTCAGCTTGCATATGCCAGTGGGGGCCAGAGAAAGGGAGGTGAGGTGTGGACCAGGGAGAATGCAAATGAACAGACACACCAGTGACACAAAACGTGGTCCCAGAACTGAATTCAGCCTAATCACTTTTTCAAGGTTAGTTCTTAGGGTCTGCCTGCAGAGATGATCTCAATCAGCCTAGACAGAGATGGTGAGCAGGTAGAAGCTACCAGAGCTTTATTATTCAGTCTTCTGCTTGTTGGGGGTTATTCTCTCTGTATTGGGAATACTCACTGGCTCAGTCTACATCAGAGCTGGTCCTGCACATCACACACAGAGGCATTGCTGCTGGGAGGCTGGTGGGAGTCATGGCGACTGGAATGCATCAGATACTTTTCATCTAGTGAGTCCTCCGGGACTTCATTCACTTCTTCCTCCTGGAGCCCCATGCTGAGCCTAAGTGGGGGATGGAGAAGGAGGCAGACAAGACAGGAGATGAAAAGAAGGCAACCAGCTTCATCCTGACAGCTGGTGCTCATCTGAAGCTCATGGAAGGGACACCAGAAACCAAAAGGCCTATCCTCTCAGAGAGAAAAAACATAACAATCCATTTCTAACTGGGACTTCAGTGTGCATAGAATTGGGGTAGAAGAGAGAGCAGCATGTGTTCAGTGCACTGACCTCTAAATATGGATGAGGAAGTAGACTCAACGACTTCTCTAAAATATACTCTGACACACAGGACACACAGACTCCTATAATACAGACATTAAAATGCTATGGACAATTTTTATGTAAGAGTATATGAAGGGGTCCATTGAAGACTGGCTCCTGAGGGAATGTAACCTCCTAGGACTCTTATAGCTTTTAGATCATTCTCTCCATATATATGTATATTTATATATATATGACATGATTGGCTTTATTTTTCAAGATATTTCTGGCTATGAAACATTGGCCAACATATCTCAGGGCAACTGGGCAGAAACAGGCATTTCACTTCAGTTTTTAATCATACAGGTTTTCAGAAAATAGAGACCAGGTTTCTCTGGCTGGTTTACCTTTAGGTCAAAATGACTCAGTTAACTAAACCTGAAAAATTACTAAGAAATGGCAACTAATACAAGAACTTCAATGAGAACAGATAACATGGGTTAAAGGACACATCATCGTATGATGAATGCATGAAATAGGAACAATCAGCAGCTTCTGGATTCTCCTGGATCTGGGACCTTTGGCCTCTGGGTCTCTTGCTTCTGGACTCCTCTCTAGGTTTCACCACTCCATGATCAGCCCTTTCATCACTCATAGTTACCTGGCTGCCGGTGACTCCTGTCCCTCTTCATCCTTCCTATCATGGTGATTTTCTGTGAACCAAAAATAGAAAGAGTTAGTGGGAAATTGAGCAGGTCCCATCTCATGCTTACAAATACAAGGACCTATCTGACCAGAGACACAATACTCTATATGTTTGTTCAGAATGCTCTGGGAGAATTATTCCAGGAGGGCTAAAGTTGTGTCTTTAGAGGAGCAGCCTGGCAGGCTTTCCTGAGCAACAGTGAACAATATATTGCTGGTTGGCTGAATTGTCACCAGGATGTCTGCTATTGAGTCAAGGCAAAAAGTTCACAATGTCCTGTTCTCCAGCACACGGGATACTTGCCTGGCTGGCTTCTGCACTCCTTCAGCTCTAACCTTCATTTCCCCACAAACTTGGTGGATGGACCATGGCTGTGAATCCCAATACTGCTCTCACACAGATATTCCAGAAGCCACGGAGGAGCAAATGCAACAGGAGAAACCCCCTGTTCTATCTAAATGACTGGATGGGGGGACCTCTGCTGATGAGTGTAAAGAGACTCTTCCCCATTTCTTTTTTTTTCTCTCCTGACCCTGCCCAGAGACCAGCCCATTTGCAGAACTGTGTTGTTGAGACAGCTGAGCAGGGATGTTAACCACAAATGAGAATCTAGGGCTCTAGTCCAAAAGGGACTAATTGTCTGAAAAGTGTGAAGAGTGTCCCCTCCTCTTTTTTCTGTCTCAATTTTCTTGCCTCTTTGATCTTAGTATAGCCCCCTGCAGTTCTGCAGGACAGTGTGACAGGAGAAATGACTGGGAGAACCCAATCTTTCTGAACAGAGGAATGTGGAAGAGGCCCCTTGGGAACTGGGAAGTAGAGAAGAAATGCCAGAGAGAGGAGAGGCTGGGAAATGATCTACAGACTGTCAAAAATATTAGGGTTCATCCCCAAACTGAGCTTGTGTGGAACAGAGACAAGGAATCATGGCAAAGGATTAGAGAACTGAATTACCATATAAACCATCAGCTAGTCCAGACTAAACCTAGTGGCATACTTGCTGAACTGACCCAAACAACACATCAAAGGCCCTGAACACTAAACTGATGTTGGAACTGCTACCCATAGAATGTGAGACAGAACTTGCAGTCTAAACCTAGAAGAGGTTGATTGCCTGCTAAGAAATAATCCAGAGGGCTTTAACAGGACCCAGTGTCTCACAATATAATATTCAAAATGTCCAGAGTACAATCTAAAAGGACACAACATAAAAAATATATATATATAATCATTTGTTTGATGAACAAAAAAGCATTTGACAAAACAATGTCAATTCAAAATAGAATTCTTAGCAAATAAGGAACTTCCTTAAATAAGTTGGAAGTTTTATTTAGCTGGACCTCGGCCTGCTCATATTTGTGTTAGGAGACAAAATTTCTTCTCTATTGTCAGCAGTCACCATCATAAAACAATAAAAAAAGGTTTGTTCATGGAAATATGAATAAATAAAACAAAGAACTATCTCAACCTGATGAAAGACACTGTGATCATTAATTAGAATACCCAATATTACTAAAAATATAAATTCTCCTTCAACTTATCACAGATTTAATGCAATGCCACTCAAAATCCCAACAGGATTTTTTATAGACAATGACTGTAAAATCTATATGGAAAGGCCAAGAACCTTGTTTTAGGCAAAGAGTCTTAGATAAAACTAGACAATGATGATCCAATAAGTTGGACCTCACCAATATTAAGAAATTTTTCACTCTGAAAGAAAGTTAAGGGAATGAAAAGATAAGCCACAAACTGGGAGAAAATACCGACAAGTCAAATATCTGATAAAGGACTTGTATCCAGAAATATAAAGAACTCTCAAGACTCAATAATATGAAAAACTACTTTAAAATGAACAATATAGTAGACACTCACTTTCCCAAAGATACATGGATGATCAGTAGACATATGAAAAGATCTTCAAAACCATTAGTCAATAGGAAAATGCAAATTAAAAATCACAGTGATAAGCAGCCACACAGCTATTAAAAGACAAAAAGCCCCAAAACAACAACCGGATAATGTCAAAAGCTGGTATTGGGGAGCAACTGCAATCTAACTCATTGCTCAGGGGAATGTGAAATGGTTTTGTCACACTGGAAAACAGTTTGGTAGTTTCTTATAAGTTAAATGTACAATCTTATAATGTACACTTGAAGGATACGTACACTCTTTAAGCTTCCCTGTGGCTCAGATAGTAAACAATCCGCCTGCAATACAGGACATGGGTTTGATCCCTGGGTTGGGAAGATCCCCTGGAGAAGGAAATGACAACCCACTCCAATATTCTTGCCTAGAGCATTCCATGGACAGAGGAACCTGGCAGGCTATACAGTCCATGGACTCACAGAGAGTCAGATATGACTGAGTGACTAACACACACACACACACACACATTTACCATGTGACTCAGCAATCCTACTCCAAGATATTTATCCAAGCAAAGTGAAGTGAAAACGTATTTTCACACAAAAATCTGTATGTGAATCTTAACAACTATGAATCATAATCACCCCAAACTGAAAACAATCTAAATGTCCTTCAGTGGATGACTGGATAAACAAAAAGTGGTACATCTCTATAACGGAATAGTACTCATCAATAAAAAGGAACAAACTACTGATACATTCTGGAGATTAAAAAATATCTAAAGGGACAAAAAACAATTCCAGTGGTTGCAGGGACTTGATTTGGAGGAAATGGTTGACTACAAAGAGGTACAGGGAACTTTTACAAACGATGGAACTGTTCTGTATCTTGATTGTGGTGGTACTTTTATGTAACACTGTATGCATTTTTCAAAACTCACAGAACTGATTCTCCAGTGGGTCAGTTTAATGCATATCAAGTATCTTAAAAATCAAAAATGATTCGATGGCTGCTGCCTCCTGCTCCAAAAGCATGTGATGAAAGCAGTTTTAGCAATGTGGTCTCCAGCCCCATATATTCTCCACTGTACTCTCGAGTACCATTGTCATGGTCCCCAGAATACAGGGTGGGAAGCAGGTATGCTGTAAGCACCTGACAGTCCTCTTCTTTTAAAATTGTACCCCAAGGGCTGATATCAGGCTACTGATTCTGAAGGCATCCACTTCAAAGACAGCTATCTTGAAGGAACACATGGCCAGCTACAGGGCCAGATGAAGAGGCAAGGTGCTCCACCTCTGAAGTTTCTCTTGTTTTAGAGATCCTTGGCTGATTTAGATCATTGATGTCTGACCCCTTGTTTTTCTTTCCTGCACTTTAATCACCAGTAAAGAGTGAACCCAAGAAATCCTAGGCACCCCACCCTCGACCCAAATTAGGCAGAACCACAGCCCTGTGCTGTCTCCCTCTTTTTACAGGTAACCAGACCCTAACCTCACTGGGTAGCTCTGGCTGAGCCATGTACCCTCTGGCAAATGTGAGTGATATACCTCATGCTTTTCAAAGTTCCCTGATGGTTGTAGCTAAGGTATATCTTGCAATCATAAGAACCACAAGGGTCAGTCCAGTGACAACATTGGCTCCTTTTTGGAATATGTCTGTGGAGGCTCACCTTGGGCCTAGGGTTGGACGCCCAGGTATTTCTAGCTGATAGCTTCACTCTGGAGTGGGTTGCCACTTCCTTCTCCAGGGGATCCTCCTGACCCAGGGAGCGAACCCACGTCTGTATCTCCTGCATTGGCAGGCAGGTTCTTTACCAGCTGAGCCACCAGGGAAGCTGTCCTGTAGCTGAGACCACCACAGAACCGCAGGACACCTGGCTACAACGTCACTGAAGGAGTTGTGAAGGTGTGGAGTCTCATGTGAGGTTAGGATCTCTGGAGGAGCTAAGTGTTCTCAGAGCCTATAAGATAACTTACCAGTGGAGAGTTTGCTGGCAAGTCTCTCTGCCATCTGGCTTCCTTGGGCCAGGAGCTCACAGTATCTCTGTCTCTGGTAGTAGGTCATGTCAGTGCTCTTGAGGAAACTCTCAAAAGTCTTGATTGTGTTCTTTGCATGCTGTGTGAATAGATGACAGACATCTTTCCCTTCCTGTATCTTCTGTCGTAAGCAGGTCAGTTCTCGGGCCTGAGCCTCAATCAGGGGATCATATCTCCTAAAGTGGTAAAGAAAAGTAAAATGTTAAAAAAAAGAAAAGAAAAGTAAAATGTAAAAGTGAATGTCATGAATGATAAGTTATGGAAATTTCAGCAGAGGTGTGTCTTCGATTACTTGTAAGGAATTTCCCAAGTTGAATACTTGCACAGGTTGTGTGACTTGCCTGTAACAGAAGGAATGAGGAAATGGTATTGGGTTTGTTTCCTTCTTTTTCATTAACCTCACTTAAAAAAAAAAAAAGCCCCTTCAGTTCCTCACTTCAGTCCACATCCATTTTAATGTCATATGCGTCATCAAGCATTATACAGAAAGTGTGGCCAATTGGGGGTGGGGAAGCCAGGCACAGAAGTGTTGGACAGGTACATCTGGTATTAACTGAAAGGATGAAAAGAAAAATCAGTGAGAGGGTTAAGATGAAGAGCATTCCTCTGAACGACATGAAAATAAGCTATTATAACAGGTAAGGAGGCACTCAAGAGTAATTAAAATTCTGAGTAACAATTACATGACTCTGTCTGGGATTTCACAGTTTTCTGATTTTGTACAAATACTTTTTATAGATTCCCAACTAGAATGTGAGCTCTGTGAGGCTAGAGACAGTCCATATGACAGCTTACAGTGCATAGTAGAGCATACATACCTCAGTAGACAATCAGTTAATACTTAAAACCACATAATCCTAATGCTAGACTAGATATTAATAGTCATCTACCCCATCTGATGCTTGAATCTCCTCAACACTAAGTAATCATCCACAGATTGTCTTTCAAAACTCCATTCCTTAGAGTTCCTATAAAGTGTCAGAAGAGAGGAAAGCAGAGATCAGGGAGAAACAGGGTCTCCAGACCTAGGCCTCCTTCAGTCAAGCATCTCCGCTTCAGTGGCTTTACACATCTGAGCTTCTCAGATTTCATTTTAACCAAGGTTGAGAAGATGTCTTCAATGCCACAATCTACCCTATCTATGAAAGTCTCTAAGGATAGGCAATACTGGGCCTTGCAAATTAATAATTCATTTTCCAGGCAATGACAGCTGAATTAGCTGTCTACCCATTGGCCCTACCAGCTAACACTCGACATAGTCTGATACTTTTAGAAATAAATCAATCAATCAAAGGTTGGGAAGAGAAACATTACTATCATAAAAGGTACTTGGGGACATTAGAAATTAGGAGTGTCCCTTCCCAGCCACAGCTAAGCCCCAGTCTTAAGGGCAGAGGTCCTCCTGGTCCCCAGGCTGCCACCTGCCAGGGACCTAGTCTCACAGAGGCCCAGGCCTGAGGCAGCATAACCTGGGGCAGCCATCATCAAGAAACCCCTCTCACGGGCCAGGGCTCTTTTGCCACCATGGATTCCTCCAGTCAGGACTGTATAACTAAAACAGTTACAGGTTTTTTTAGCTTACTTCCCAGATGTGACTTGCAGTTTTGTGTCAGCACTTTGTTCTCATGTGTGCTCTACAATAAAAACCAAATCTAATATTTTAAAAAAGATGATAAGTACTAGCCCTATGAAAAGCAAGAACAGGTATAATAATTATGGCTAATATTGTTGAAAGCTCCACATGTGTGTGAAATGGTTATAACCACTGGTCATCGTGCATTTCATCTCCATAACCCTCTGAGGCAGACACTGTCAGTATTTTTATTTCACAGATGAGGTCGTTGAGATTCATGGAAAATTGAGTTCATTTGCCCATTGCTAATTCACAAGCCACATTGCCAGAATTCCAATACGAGCATGTGAGCTCATTTTATTCATATATTACTTCAGGGAGAATCCAGAGAGTCCTCCATTAGTTCCCACAGCCCCGCAGGCTGTCTTTGTCTAGTTCTATGCCTGTGTGTACATTTCTGCCCTTCTCCCTGCACAAGTTTTCTCCTTATTCTACCGTCCTGGGCTTCCCCACTTTCCACACAGCTTCCTCCTTACCCAAGTCGTGTAGCCAGTCTCCTCTTCTCTGCCAGCTTCCCCTTCTCAAAGGGCATTTCCTCCTCCAGCACAGATTCAATGAGGTCCTTGTACTCTTCACACTCTGGGGAAACAGAGACACTGTCTCAGGGAAAGCTGGCCCTGCTGCTGTGGTCCAGCCTTCAAGGGAGGAGGAGGGCCCACCCGAGGACAGATGTCAGCTGGGTACCAGGCTCCACACAAGGAATCCCACATCTGATTCCTCAGCTTTCCCAGCTACTAGCATTTGATTCCCCCCAAGTTAGAGCTGAGGAGACAGAACCTCATAGAGAGTAAAATAACTCAAAATGATTCAACTGGAATGAAGCAAAGTCAGAATTCACACACTCTTGAGTTGTGACTCCAAATCTTGGGCCACTTTACCAAAGCACACAGCCTCTTAAGGAAAATATGAACCTGGGCACAGAGGAGGAATTCCCTGTGTGTTTGGGAATCCTCCAAGGACTGTACGGCTGACAGTCCTCCCATGTTGAGAGTTTCGATAATCCCTCAGCATTTCCAAGATTTTAAAGTTTACCTAGATACAACTGTGTAAAAATGCACACTAAGGGGAAGTAACCTGAAAGACATGCTCAATGCTAACAGGTGCTGCGTTAGGTTGGTGGGAAATCTAATACACAGTGTTTGTCAAGGAAATGGCAACCCACTCCAGTGTTCTTGTCTGGAGAATCCCAGGGACAGAGGAGCCTGGTGGGCTGCCGTCTGTGGGGTCGCACAGAGTCGGACACGACTGAAGTGACTTAGCAGCAGCAGCCAAGGCCTTATTCTAACAGATTTTTGAGAATTATCATCCTGAAATCATCATCTCTCTCTGAGGAGGTAGATACTCTTCCTGTTATCATTACTGATGAGGAAACTGAGACATGGAGAAGATGAACAACTTGGGTTTGAAACCAGGAAGTCTGGCCCCAGGGCACACATTCTTAATTACTACACCGTGTTACCTATACACGAAGATGTTGGGTGACATCTTTCTTCTTCTCCAGTTTTAAAAAACGCTGTATTATGGTCATAATAAATGATGTAAAAACAAACACTTACATTCCCATACCTGAAAGCTCGTTTCACTTCTTTGATAACTAGGCTTTAATTTTTACTTTTTGATCCATGTCAATAAGTTGGATAGCAAATTTTATCCCCCATTGGTTTACTGAAAACTAATGGTAGAAATTTGAAAGTGAACTCCACTGCTGCATCAGTAAGAATTCTGCCCTTTTCTTCCTGTCCCCCTCGGTTCTCATTCCCATGTTCCTCAGTCACTACAGCTCCTCCCCTCCTCTTGCTGTGTGCTACTGATGTTCTCATTTCCAGATCTCTGTGGGTGACTTGGGAACAGACAGCTTTAAGGACCTTTAAGGTAGGCAGGGTGTCCTGTCACTTCTTTCTTCCCTAGTGCAGCTAGCACAGTGCTTTGCAAATGGGTGCTCACAAAAAGTTTGAATTAAATCCTGAGATGTTTAAGCCAACAAGGATATTATATGTTTATAGAATCTAATACATATTCCTGAGACAGAAAAAAAGTCTAGTGCCTGAATGAGATCTTAGCCTCTTTTCCTCCCTATACTCTCACCACAAACTTTACCCCTTTGTTCGTCAGTGTCTCCATCCTCTGAGAAGGGAGTTAACTACCTGCTTCCACCTTTCTGGGAGTGTAGTAAGGATGCAATTTATTTTGATGAAGGAGGGAAAAGAATACAGTTTGAGGGTGTTTTGTTTCTTAGAGGGAAGACAATCATTTATCACTATGGTGACTGTGACCCCAAGGACTTACTGTATTTCTGCAGCTGGTTGGCCAGGGAGTAAACAGTAGCTTGGGACGTGAGCAGTTTCTCTGTGAGGTCTCGAAAGTCCTGTTTGCTTTTTTCCAGCTGGGAGTGCAAGTACTGGTTGGTTTCCAAGATGCCCATTTCTGTCCTCAAACCAGAGAAAATGGTGTGAGATACTGCCATGCTGAAGCTTAGGGTGGAAGAAGCAGAGCCAGAAACTGGGGAAAAGAAACCCAAAGAAATAAGCAATTAGAGACAAGTGAATGGATTGTGTGATGCGTGTACAGCCTGGTAAATTACTAAAATCATTAAAGTATACAATTATAATGACTGAGTGACTATTACAGTATGTAACTTTTGCTTTAATGAGATTTCATTCAGTGGAAAATAATGTATTAAATGTTTTTAAAATGAAGATGCGATTTATTACTTACTTTGGGGCCTACTTTGTCAGCATTCCTCAACTCTGAGAATCCTCAACTGTAAAAATGAGGCACAAGAAGCCAAAGCTCAGAGGTCAGGCTCTGACAAGAGTGCCAGAGAGAGGACCCAGCGGGCCAGGTAACCATGCGGACCTGCAATAACAGAACTGGAAGGTGGGGGGTGTCATGGAATCTCGGGAGCTCCTGTATTCTAGTTGACTAGGCCAAACTGATACTCAAGGCCACCTGGTCTGTTCTGAAGGTCACCACTGACGGGGACATTCCCTCGGAGGCCAATATTTGTGAACCCTTGTACTGATACTACAGACCTATCTCTTTCTAAACTTTAAAGCTATTTTGTACTTCTATTCTTGCAAGCATAGAAAACATCAAGGATCAATATTTTCCCAAATTCTTTCATTGTCAAAAGGACTATCATGAAGTCACTTTTCCATCAGAAAAATTCAAAACTTTTAGACAGTCTTGATGTTGTTTGTTTCTCTCATTTATTCCACACCATTTTAATATTGTGGGGAAAAAATCCTGAATTTAATACTGTACTTGGTACGTAATTAACTTATAAGGATTACTGACTAGATTATGTCTTAATTACCTTCTTGGTGGAGACCAATATTATGGTAGCTTCTTTTGCCTCACTGGGGAAGCATGTGGGCTTCTCATTAAACTTGAAATCAGGTTTGAGCTCCCTGCCTCCAACCCCATCTTCCTCTTCCTCTGTGGGTTGCTTTGTGTTTTAAACTGCATATAATATTTTGTGCTTGTCCCTTGTGAATATCATCCTAGCACCACAAGGTTTCTTTCCAACTTGTTAAAGTCACTGAAATAGGTTTTCTTTTTTTTAAAAAAAAAGTATTTATTTATTTTGAAATTTTAAAATTTATTTATTTTAAATGAAAGAAAGATGAATATTTTTAACGATAAAAGGTACACGATTCACAAAGAAGACAGATATCATAAACCATTAGACATCTTAACAACAAAGAAAGCAAGATACATAAAGCAAAAATCAGAAGAAACACAAAAGAAAAGAAAAAATATATAATCATAGTGAAACATTAACATTTCTCTGAGAATATTTTATCAAGTACAGAAAAAAGAATAGGAGCATCTTGAATGGTGTCAATAATTTAAATATAATAGGTTTATATTTAATTAATTTATATTAATCATATCCTACACAAATATATTCAAAATTTTGTATGTCATACACTGTTATTAGATATCCATAAGACATAGAAAAACTAGCAAAAAGATAAACATTATTAAATTTTCAAAAAGTAGAATTCTTTTTTGTGTGTGTGCTTCAGTTACACATATACACATATATTATTTTTGAAATTATTTTCCGTTAAAGGTTATTACAAGATATTGACTATAGGTCCCTGTGTGTGTGTCTGCGCTCAGTCACTCAATCATGTCCGACTCTTTGTGACCTGTGGACTGTTGCCCGCCAGACTCCTCCGTCCATGGGGATTCTCCAGGCAAGAAGACTGGAGTGGGTTGCATGCCCTCCTCCGGGGGATAGTCCCAAACCAGGGATTGAAACCGGGTGTCCTGCACTGCAGGCGGATTCTTACCGTCTGAGCCCCAGGGAAGCCCACTCTGGTGGAAATCGCCTGGTGGACACAGGAAACCGAAGCACAACCGCGGCCCCGGAGGCCTTTGCCAGGGTGGGCAAACTCTCATTCATTGGGTGTAGGCGAGGAAGCCGGAAGAGCCATCAGGGGAGCCCACCGTGTGTTCAGCTGTCCTTGGATCAATTTCCGTTCAGGCCCGAAGGATTGGAGCCCTGGCTCCTGGTATCTCTGGGGGCTCTGGCATCTGATGTCGGCAGAGGGCACGGAAATGGCACCATTTCCCTGGGGGCAGGGGTCTTATCTTAGGAAGAAGTGGCAACTCCAAAGACTCTAGAAAAGGCCGGTACTGCTGTCTCCGTAGCACAATCGGTTGGCGCGTTCGGCTGTTAACCCTAAAGCTTGGTGGTTCGAGCCTACCCAGAAACAGTGGGGTGGGATTTTAGAGAACACCAAAGAAACTCCCTTTTGCCAGGAGAACACCGGGAAGTGCAGCAGCGAGCTGGCAGGCAGAGAAAGAGCCCAGGAGTCAGGTACAAAGGAGCAGCGGGGAGGGCGGGTCCCGGCGGACTGGAAGCGGCGGTCAGTCCTGAGACCCCAGAGTGCTGACCGCCTGCGCCAAGAACAGGGCCACCGAGGCGCGGGCCCGCAGCCTGGGAGGGGCGGCGTCCACACCGCTGGGCTGCGGGGTCTCCTGGCCTCGGACGCACCCACTGTCCCCGCTTCCTGCGGCTTCCGGGAGCTGGGGAGTCTGCTGGGGCGACCCCTGAGCTCGGGGGCGGAGCTAAGGGTCTGAGGACTCTGCGTTGGGTGCGGGACCCCGAATGCAGCCTGTGGGGGCCCCAGTGTCCTCACTTGAGGGGAGATGAGGAACTCTAAAGCAGGACCCTCGGGAACCGCTGTCTCCGCGTCTGAGCGAGCTTGGGGCTTCAAGGTTTCTGTTTGAGTGTTAAAATTTGGTGGTCTGGATACTGGAGGCAGCATTCAGGATTTCCTGGATACAGTGTTAAGTAGTGGAGATTGTCCCGTTTCCGTAGTGTAGTGGTTATCACGTTCGCCTCACACGCGAAAGGTCCCCGGTTCGAAACCGGGCGGAAACAGGATGCTCACCCCCCCCCCCACCGCGGAGATATGCGTTCCATTGGCAAAGGCGAAAGGCTCTGGGTGAGGCACGCACTCAGCTGTAGGCCGCTGAGCTATTTCTTTTCCTGCTCTCTGACGACTCATCTTTTTCCTGAAGAAGCGAAATAGCCGTTTGTCTACGGCTCCCTGGTGGTCTAGTGGCTAGGATTCGGCGCTTTCACCTCTGCGACCCGAGTTCCATTTCCAGTCAGGGGAAACTTTCTTTGTTCCAGCGTCTGCACTCAAGGAAGTCACTCTCTTCCTGCCCCGATCGGAACGGTATTCTGCTTAAATGTCCAGTGCAGAACATTTCTGCACAGAGTTCCTAAGCCGCTGAGTCTGGGCCTCAGGGTCCTGGACCTCAGGCTGGCTGTTGGAGCTGAGATGCTGTGAAAGGCCTGAGCTGGCCAGCTCTCGCCTCCACTCTTTTCTCCTGGCATGGTAAACCCAGAGTCTTACTTACAGAGTTTTCATTCCAGAATGTGAGGCTTCAGTTCCAAAAATTCATTAAAAACCAAAACCAAAAGCTTTTGTAAGATACCAAAAGTTTGCAGATGGTATATTCTGTACCTACATGTGCAGTTAACATAATATTCTTTGTTTATGTAAGAGTTATGACATCACTTGATAATAACATGCCAATATCTCAGGATGGTTCATTTACTTTGGCGTCCCTCTCAAAGCTGTCTTCTGTGGGACCTGTCTTCCAAGGACAGGAACAGCTTGGCCGTCCAGAAGAGGGCCCTCTTGGCCGTTCAGGAACCTGGAATCTTGTCTCTTTTGGATGTAGAGACGGTATGTGTATTAGTCGCTAGTCAGGTCAGACTTTTTGAGATCCCTTTGGACTGTAGCTTACCATGCTCCTCTGTCCATGGGATTCTCCAGGCAAGACTACTGGAGTGGGTTGTCATTTCCTTCTCCAGGGGATCTTCCCAACCCAGGTCTCCTGTATGGCAGGCAGATTCTTTACCATCTGAGCCACCAGGGAAGCCCCAAACAAACACGACCACAATGCATTGACCAGGAATCAAACCAGGTCTCCCGGGTGATAGGCGAGAATTCTACCACTGAGCCACCAATGCCCCTACTGAGAGGCTTTTTAAAAGAATAACCTAGATAGTGTTTTATTCAGCTCTTTCCAGGTGCAGGCCTGTCATGCCCTATGCTTGTAGGATGCTCTAGGCTTTCATCCTCTGCCCTCCGCAGCACCGGCTGCCCTCTGGCCTCTTGCAGGTTGCTTAGGTGGACAGTCAGTGGTGCTTTGATCCGTCTGATCAAAGCACCTGGTTTCACCAGGAACCCCTCGTCCTCATCCCCACTGGCTCAGGCATATCTGACTCTTTTCGACCCCATGAACTGTAGCCAGTCAGGCTCCTCTTTCTATGGGATTTCCCCGCCACTTTGCTAGAAATCCATCGGGTCATTGCAGCTCTCCCCTTCACTCTTGCCTGGCTCCCTGTGTCCTGCAGGGATGATAAATTGTCTGTCAGGACACAGAGGTGAAGAAATGCTTCCCTGTGGCTGGTGGAATAGAGAACCAGATGGGAAACACGTCCAGGGAAGGGGGAATACCCTCAAGAGCTTTCCAGGACTGTTGTGCGAGTGCTGTCAGCTGGGTCTAAGGCCCAGGATAATAATGCTTAGTCTTGTGTTCTTCTGGCCTTGACCCAGTCCCAGGTCCAGTCTGAACTCCAGCACAGAGGCATCCTGCTTTACCACACATATTCCATTCTCCCTCTCTCCAAAGTGGGGGAGTGAACCACCTTTTCTAGAACCCATGTGGGTTGGGTTTTTTTTTTTCCTTGAACTTTCTGTTCTGCTGAAATGTAACTCAGGAATATAAAAAACCTTTAGCTTTGGATAAATTAGTGCTCTCCATGCTATGGACAAGAAAAAATTTCAAATTGATAGTAAGGATGAATCTTGAATGCTTTTAACACTCTAGATAATTCTAATAATTGATGTATAATTGTATAGAAAATGTTTGTCCTGTCATACTCTCAGAGATGACTCCTGGTATGCCTTACACAGCTTTAATAATTTTGGTCTAAAAACTACTTCATGTTGACTTTCAGATTTTCTAAAAATGTGGAAAATATTGGTGCCATACTACTGTAGATTGTAGAAGTCTTGGATTTATTTTCTATTCAAAATCCTAATGAAAGTGAACTGCCTAAATTTCCTGTATTGCTTTGTTTCTCTTAAGCAAACTCTAATTCCAAACATATTTCCATTTATAAAATTCAAAATTCTGTTTCACAGAAAATGGAATACACCATATAATGTTTTTTCAAAGAAGATTAAGTCTTTTATTTATAGAAATCATAGTTACTTATATTCCCCTTTCAACGTGGGGGTAAATGTTTTTAGGTATCATCTAATATGTGAATATGTGACATCGCAGCTCATGCCCGCAACCATTTACTCCCAGGGACGACCGTGCAGCTACAAGCCGTGCGGTGCGAAGCCCCCTCGCGGGGCAGGACTCCGTGGGCTCAGCCTCTGCCTTTTACTCCAGACACCCAGGGGACCCGACGAGGGGGCGGCACTGGCGGGGTCACTGCGCCCCTGGGCGGGGGTTGGAGGGCAGAGGAGGGGCCGGGCTCTGGTGGGCAGGGATGGGCAGAGCCGCCCGCGTCCAGCGAGGACGCCCCGGGTCGGTCCCACACCTGTCCGCCGTGTCCGTGCGAACCACGCCGCTGGGGGTCGCGGGAGCCGGAAGGCAGGTCCTATTAGGGGAGTAAAAAGTGCTCTTCTAACTAGGCAGAAAGGTCCCACCGAGATTTGAACTCGGATCGCTGGATTCAGAGTCCAGAGTGCTCACCATTACACCATGGAACCCCCTCGGGAGCCACCTGGCCTCCGCCGCCAGAGAACCGTATCCGCTTCTTTAGCCTCCAGACGTCCCACCCATAAGCTCAGGGCAGTTCTTCTAAGGCCCTGAGGAGACTCCAATACGGTTGACTCCCGCAGGTGCTCATCCCTCTTGCTTTCTCTCTGCTCCTCTTCTTTGATCCATACAGCTCACTCTCACCTCAGAAAATGAGGTGAAATCCACTTTGGGTTTTGTGCCAGGGAGGACCCCCTTAGCTCTCCATCACCAACCACATAGTCTGCCTAGGTGACCAGAGTGTCCCATCTTGAGTTAAAATTTCTGCAAATAAGAATGCTATTTTCCTTTTCTTTGCCTTCACCCTTTTCCCATCATAGCCCAGAGGGGGCAGACGGATGTCAGGGCAGGAGGCGGGGTTTCCTGGGTCCCTTGGTGTGCTCATAGGGCTGATTACACTCCTAAGCCGCCACCACCTCTTACGTGTAACATATAAAGCGTGTCAGCGGTGGAGTGGGAATGGAGGCAGGAGAACGCTTCTTTTATTCTTCATATACTTCTGATTTGGAGAGGGGTAAGTTATTCTTACAAGTTCCTATTTGCTAAATTTACAATGTGAGTAAAAATAACCATTTAAAGAAAACACTCAGACAAACCAGCTATACTCACTCACAGGGAAGTCAATGGCGCCCAGTGGCATTCAACTCTTTGTGTCCCTAGGGACTGTAGCCCGCCAGACTCCACTGTCCAAAGATTCTCCAGGTAAGAATACTGGAGTGAGTGGCCATTCCCTTCTCCAGGGGATCCTCCAAAATCAGGGATTGAGCCAAGGTGTCCTGCATTGTAGACGGATTCTTGCAGTCTGAGCTCCCAGGGAAGCCCACTCTGGTGGAAACCGCCTGGTGGACACAGGAAACCGAAGCACAGACCCGGAGGCCTTTGCCAGGGGGGCCAACTCTCATTCATCGGGTGTAGGGGAGGAAACGGGCAGGGCCATCATTGGAGCCCACCGGGTGTTCAGCTGTCCTTGGATCTATTTCGGTTCAGGCCCGAAAGGTTCGAGCCCTGGATCCCGGATTCTCTGGGGGCGCTGGCATCTGTAGCGGGTAGTGGGCAGGGAAATGGCATCGTTTCTCTGGGGGCCAGAGTGCTTAACCCGGGAATGAGTGTCTACTCCAAACGGAGTCCAAAGGAATCGCCTACTGCTGTCTCTGTGGCGCAATCGGTTAGCGCGTTCGGCTGTTAACCGAAAGGTTGGTGGTTCGAGCCCACCCAGGGACGGTGCGGTGACATTTTAGACAACACCAAAGACACTCCCTTTTGCCAGGAGGACACCGGACAAGTGCTGCGGCGACGGGCTTGCGGAGAAAGAGCGCAGGAGTCAGGTGCAAAGGGGCAGCGGGGAGGGCGGGTCCCGGGTGGACTGGGAGCCTCGGTCATTCCTGAGAGCCCGGAGCGCTGACCGCCGGCGCCGTGGAAAGGGCCACCGAGGCGCGGGTCCGCAGCGCGGGAGGGGCGGCGTCCACACCGCTGGGATGGGGGGTCTCCTGGGCCTCGAGCGCCCCCAGTCCCCGCCTCCTGCGGCTTCCGGGAGCTGGGGAGTCGGCGGGGGCGACCCCTGAACTCAGGCTGCGCAGCTGAGGGTCTGAGGATTCTGCGTTGGGTGCGGGACCCCGAAGGCAGCCTGTGGGGGCCCGAGGGTCCTCACTTCAGGGGAGAGGAGGAACCCTAAAGCAGGGCCGTCGGGGGCCGCCGTCTCCGTGCCTGAGAGAGCTAGGGGCGTCAAGGTTCCTCTTTCAGAGTTAAGAGTCGGTGGTGTGGATAGCGGTGGCGGGACCTCGGGATTTCTTGGATACAGTGTTCAGAAGGGGAGACTGTCCCGTTTCCGTAGTGTAGTGGTTATCACGTTCGCCTCACACGCGAAAGGTCCCCGGTTCGAAACCGGGCGGAAACAAAGCGCCTCGTTCTCTTTTGCCCGAGATGTGCGTTTTCACTGGCAAAACCGACAGGCGCGAAAGGCCCGGGGTGAGGCAGGGGACGCAGCTGTAGGAAGAGTTGGTGACCACCTGGAAGTTTATTCGGCTCTCGGAGAGGCCCCGGAGCCAGGTCAGAGATCTGGAGGTGGACGGATCCGCTCATCACCCGCCACTCACCACCGAGCCAGACTCCAAAGAAAACCGAGGTTCACGAAGAGAGGAAGACCTGGGTTCGGCAGCACGCCGCGCTAGAGCTAGAGCAGGAGGGACCCAGCCCGCTACTTTGTGTCCTTGCCCCGGAGCAAAAGCGACGCCCAGGACAGGAGAGGCGAAGGCCGATGAGCGGCGGGGGCAGGGCTGGGAGCCTCGCACAGCTGCACACAGCCCTGGGCCGCTGCGACATTTCCTTTCCAGCTTTCTGACGTTCTGAAGGGTCATCTTGCACTCACCTGTCACCTGGAGAAGCTAAATAACTGCTTTGTCTACAGCTCCCTGGTGGTCTAGTGGCTAGGATTCGGCGCTTTCACCGCCGCGGCCCGGGTTCGATTCCCGGTCAGGGAAAACCTTCTTTCTTCCAGCGTCTGCACTCACACAAGTCTCTCTCTTCCCGCCCAGATTGGAACTGTATTTTGCTTAAAGGTCCAGTGCAGAACATTTCTGCACAGAGTTTCTAAATGCCGTTGAGTCCCCGCCTCAGGGTCCTGGACCTCAGGCTGGCTTTTGGAGCTCAGATGCCATGAACAGCCTGGGCTGGTCAGCTCTCGCCTCCACCCTTTTCTCCTGGCATGGTAAACCCAGAGTCCTACTTAACAGAGTTTCCATTCAAAGAGAATGTGAGGCTTCAGTTCCAAAAATTCATTAAAAACCCAAAGCAAAAGCTTTTCTAAGATACCAAAAGTTTGTAAGAATACGAACATCCTATATTCTGTACCTAAGTGCCCAGGTGGCATCACATTCTTTCTTTATGTAAGAGTTATGACATCACTTGGTAGTAATATGCGGATATCTCAGGATTGTTCCTTTCCTTTGGCGTCCCTCTCAAAGCTAACTTCCCTGGGACCTGTCTTCCAAGGCCAGGGAACAGCCTTACCGTCCAGAAGAGGGCCCTCTTGGCCCTTCAGGAACCTGGAATCCGTTCTCTTTTGGGTCGCTCAGTCCATTTGGACTTCTTGCCACCCCGTGGACTGTAGCATTACTCTGTCCATGTGATTCTCCAGGCAAGAATACTGGAGTGGGTTGCCATTTCCTTCTCCAGGGGATCTTCTTGGCCCAGGTCTCCTGTATCTCCTCAGACAGATTCTTTATCTTCTGAGCCACCAGGGAAGCCCAAAACTAACAAGACCACGATGCATTGGCCGGGAATCGAACCCGGGTCTCCCGCGTGGGAGGCGAGAATTCTACCACTGAACCACCAATGCTGCTCTCGAGGGGCTGTTCGCAACGACTGCCTAGTTGGAGTTCTATTCAGGTCTTTCTCAAGCGCGGGCCACTCGTGCCCTTTGTTCCCAGGACGGTCTAGGCTTTCCTCCGCCGCCCTCCGCGGCACCGGCTGCGCCCTGCCTCCTGAGGGTTGCTTTGGCGGGCAGTCAGGTGCGCTCCGGCTCCGTCTGAGTGGGGGAACCGCCTGCTGCTCGTGCTCACTGGCTCAGCCTTGTCCAACTCTTTGCGACCCCTTGGACTCTCGCCCACCAGGCCCCTCTGTCCAGGGGACTCCCACGCTCCTTTGCTGGAAACCCGTCGAGGCAGTGCAGCTGCCCCCTTGGCTCTGGCCTGGCTCCCTGTGCCCTGCAGGGAGGGCCCTTTATCTAAAGCTAAGCCTTTAGATAAGTTAGTGCTCTCCATGCTACAAACAAGAATAACATTCAAGTTGATAATAAGGATGAACCTCAAATACTTTTAACACTCTAGAGAATTCTAATAATTGATGTATAATTGCATAGAAAATATTTGTCCTGTCACGCTCCCAGAGATGACTCTTGGTATGCCCCATACTGCTTTAAATTTTGGTCTAAAAACTACTTCATGGTAACTTTCAGATTTATTATTATTTATAAAATTTAAAATTATGTGTCCCAGTAAATGAAGTATGCCATATAATATCTTTTAAATTAGGCTAAAGTTTTTTGATTCTCAAAATCATAGCGACTTAATTATTCCCCTTTTAATTTGGGGTAAATGTTTTTAGCTATCATCTAATATGTGATTCTAAGTTGCATTTATCTGCCACAATTCGGCTCAACTTGCAATTTTAAGATCTATCATTAACTTTAAGTTCTTTTTTTTTCAAAATTAACATTTTTATTAAATCAAGTTACAAAAAATTCACTGTAGAAAAGTCAACAAGGGTTTTAACAAAACCAAAATATACCTTTTGATACAACATATGTGTATATTAGCAGCAAACTACTTCTGAGATTTTATGTTCTTTTAGTTATTTAATTTAAAGAAAGCATAAACAATTATATTAGTATGGAATGTCAGCTAATCCACTCTTCAGCTTTATTCTGTGATTTGGGCCTTCGAGTACAAGTTATTTTATGACTTTCCTTAATGAATGCTAAGAATGAACTCAAATTTGACTGAAATGTAGTGAAACAGAGTGGCTGGTAGGATCCATCTCACTCCTATAGTCCCGCATTATCTTTAAGATAACAAATGAGCACCATGTAAACATAGAATTGTGTAGGTGTGTAAACTCAATTTTTAAGGTGTCAGAGTAGCCAAGTAGACAACTTAGCATTTGACTGTTACTTTAAAAATTTTGGTAACATACAAAATTTTAATCAACTCAGATAAACACATCAACCACATATTACTTGTCCCTTTAAAAAAATCTTAATAGAAATTCTGCATATAACCAGACAAATTGCATGCTTACATGTGTATATACACATACAAAAGTGCGTGTATATACACATACAAAAGTGCATGTATATATACATACACATCTTGAGCTTTGAACAAGTTTCTAAATTGAGACGAAGTCAAACCTCTCATTTAAATATATAGAGAGAATGTAATATCACCAACTGCAAGTTTGTAATAAAAGGTTCATCATAGCTAACCAGCAATTCTGTTATTGAAAAGTCTGAGGCCAAAGAGCTGTAATTCAGCTTACTGTACTTGAGGCTTACAAATCAGTCAGCCAAACAAACAAGATTTGACATTACCAACTGTCCACCAAAGAAATCCATTTTTCTCTTGATATTTCCTTCTAACAGCAAAAAGGAAATATCTATACAGTGAGCTTTTGCTTTTTAAAGAGTTAAAATTATTAAAGAAATCTCACTAGTCTTCAAAAATACTAAATATTATATAAATACAATTTTCTTATAGTTGAATTCTGCAGCTAGAATCTGTATTTTAAAAAGTTTTCTTTTGATTGTTTCATTTAGCACTTCAAGTCTCCATTTGCAACTCAAATAACTGGCTCAGTTTTGTTGGGTTTATATTAATCACATCATTCAGAATTTGGTACTGTGTTACCTGTGTGCAATAATGTCAATGGGAGGAACTGCACCAAATTTCAAAAGTAAGGAAAAATTCAAGAATATGTAACGCAAAAAAGATAAGTACAATAGGGGTTCTCTTTTCACCACTAATGAAATATAATCCTTTTAATGTTTATAAAGATAATGTCCTAAGCTTTATCTTTTATCAAAAGAATTAAGTTTTTACGTGGCCCACCTTTATTTTTCAATTAAAAATCTAAAACAATAGACTGAATTCCTTTTATTAATATGCACATCAAGTTATTGAAATGGTGACTTCCTGTAGTTTTCTCCTTAAAGATGGCACTTGCAGGTACAAAGATGCAGAGGTGTCTACAGCCTTCAGATGTTTACTTGAAAAGATTCTTCAATAGCAGTTTGATACGGGGTTTCCTCATCTAGCTGAAGATTCACAAATTCTCCATAATCAAACTGATGCCTTTGATTTAGATGACTAACAAAATTTCTAGTAACCTGGCTAGGATCTCCCCAAGGAAGAGACACACAAATAGGACACGCCACAGGAACTATCTGAAATAGGTGGTTACTGTTACAATGATCCCGTAAACTCTGTCCGGTAAAATTTGATTCTTGACACAAGGGACACTTAAAGGTAGGCTGCCCAGAAGAACTTGTATTCCCTTGGTAAGTTTCTGTGTTATCAGATGCAGATGTTTCACTCCTGTTACTGTTCCCTGCTGAATCTTGAGAGATCTGAAAGTTTGGAATGATAGAAGAAACACCATATTCATCTTGATACTTCTTACAAGATTTGTAATGATGTCTCATGCGATAGAATTTAATCTGTTTTGCACAGCATCTGCAGCTACCAGAAAATGTCCTCATGATATTTTCAAGGTCTAAGGCCCGTTCAGGACATGCTCTCTCTCTTCTAGTCACACTTCCACAACAGAGGGGACAACGTATTCCACTTTCTCTCACTGCAGTCAGGAAACACTTTCTACAGAAAACGTGCTGACAGGCCGCAGTCCGCACGGGCATTTTGAGCACCTCCTGACAGACGGGGCAGTAGAAGTCATCTTCAGTGCAGGACGTGGCCGCAGAGAGCTCCTTGGCCATGGGGGGGACGAGGGATGAAGGGGATGACAGCAGCAGCGGCCGAGGTGGTGGTGGCAGCCAGGGGCCCACTCCCTGCGCGAACCCTAACTTTAAGTGCTTTGACTGATATCAAATTGGTTGAATTAATGTATAATCTTTGCCTGGAGAATTTCTAATTACGGTAGAAATAATGCTGCCCATATTTTTATAGAGTATACATAGAAGGGCTATAGCTTAACAGCTTAAGAGGATGTGTGGGTACCTTTAGCAGATGTTCCTGAATGTAGCCATAATGTCACTTGAAGATGAGTACAACACATGGACTCTCTAAGCTAAGTAAGGACCTGTTGCTTACCTGAGGTACTCCTTTATTTAAAAAAAAAAATTCCTGATTCTTAGTTACCTGCCTTCTAGATCTCAAGTCACCCATTTTCCCATGTGCTATGTAATTCTTTTTTTACTCAGTGCTGGGGTCCGTATGCGCTGGCAGGCAGATGAACCCGAGAAGAACATGACAGGTTGTTCTCCTGCTGTGATTCTTGTGTGTGTGTGTGTGTATGTGTGTGTGTGTGTGTGTGAATCTTATTTTTGATGCCTCCTGGTGTGAATGCACCAAGGAGTGGGACCTTGACTTTGCTCCTGATACAGCAGTTTTCCTGGAGAAGGGCCTGGTACCTGGTGAGCACCTAGAAAGTGCTTCCTGATTGAAGGACTCCTAATCCACAGTCCTGGAAAATGGGTAAGATCCACAGTAGCTTAGAGTATAAGGGACAGAGAGAGACAGAAAGGCACACACTCCAAGAGGGAAAGAGAAGGGCAGAGGGAAATGTCCTAGAACCTAGAGACATCCTCGACTGAGTACGGAAAATCCAAAGACCTCTTGTTTCCTCATGAGCTTCAACTGAGGAATCAGTGGAAGGTGACCCAATAACTCTCAGGATCCAGGGTTGCACAAGATGCATTATCAGTTCAGTATTCTGTAGCTTGCACCAATTTGTCTCAAATGAGATAATTTTTGCAGATGTAGCCACATACTGTTGAGATATCATTCAGAGACAGCCTCGGGCTTGCAAATGCACCTGTACCGGAGGGAGACCCCTCATTAGATTGTGTGCATCCAACCTAAGCCAAAATACAACTCATAAAGGGGAGGTAAGACGATAAATGTCTGGAACCAGTGAGTCTTTTTTTCTTTTTTCTTTAAACTCCTGTAATGCATAAGCTGCTCTGCAAGAAGCTCTCCAGAGTCATTCTGGCTGGTCTTCTCTGGAGTGAATTACTGGGTCACCACTATAAACACTTATAATTATTAGAATACTTTCCGATCAGCTTGGAAGTTTAGCTGCTGAGTATGTGCAATCTCTGGGTAATGTACACATTGTCTTTTCAATGCACCTCCCACTAAGTTGAGTCAGTAGGGCACAAATTCCTTTGTTAGAGTAACAGACATGAGTACTGACAATTTCTTGTGATGGCAAGACCATGAAGAAAAAGACTCTTTCCTTGAGTTGGCAAAATACACTGGAATATAAATTAGAACATCTATTTAGGGAAAACTAAGAACATGCAAGGGATGCCTTCAGTTTCTAGCAAAGGTGCAGTGACAGAAATCAGATTAACCCTCCTTCCTAAATCTCACTCTCCCCCTTTGTCCCACTTCCAAAGGAATAAAAGACAAAAAACATGAAATACTGGTTTCTAAGACACAGGAATTCAGGCTTTAGCAAAGGATGGCAAGCCTTGAGAGGCGACCAACAAACAAGATGAGTCTTGCCATGGGCCCAGCTTCCTGCTTTCAGTGAGTTCCCAGCCTGGGCACCAAGAGGAGGATTTGAGGTCAATCTACTGGACTCTGGAGATGAAGCTGAGAGTTGGTGGAGAGCAATCAGCTAGAGTTCACAGGACAAAGATCCAGTGATTCTTATTTCCAAAAACGAAGTAGAGAACAAAGGTATGGATATCAAGGTGGAAAGGGGAGTTGAGGGAATTGGGAAATTAGGATTTGCCCATGTACACTATTGATGCTATGTATACAATAAATATCAAATGAGAATCTATTGTATGGCATAGGGAACTACTGTATGCTCTGTGGTTACCTAAATGAGAAGGAAATCCACAAAAGAGGAGATATATGTATGTGTATAGCCAATTCACTGTGCTATTAACACAACATCATAATTAACACATCATAAAACAGCTATATTCCAAGAAAAGTTAATAATAATGAAAAGAAACACGAAGAAAGGTCTAGTGATGAGAGAGAGTGGGAGAGAGAGAGAATGCTAGGATATGAAGGGGTCTCCCTCAAGTACTCAGCAGAGTAATGATCGGGGTATTTTTATGAAGAAAGTGCCTGAGGCCAAGAAAACAAAGTTTTAAAAAGATCCTGGAACAATGCCTGGTGCTCACGCAGGACAAGCAATTGTATGTAAGCGATCTCCCCAGACAGACTGGACTACTTATAACTCAGGGGTCATTAGGAAGAACATTCAAAAAACTCTTTGTGATGGACAGGGAGGCCTGGCTGTTAAAATGCTGCACTCAAGATGCCCGTAAATTTGGAAAACTCAGCAGCGGCCACAGGACTGGAAAAGGTCAGTTTTCATCCCAGTCCCAAAGAAAGGCAGTGGCAAAGATTGTTCAAACTATTGCACAATTGCGCTCATCTCGCATGTTACCGAAGTAATGGTCAACATTCTCACTGTGAGGTTTTCCCAGTATGTGAACTGAGAACGTCCAGATGTGCAAGCCGGATTCAGAAAAGGCAGAGGAGCCAGAGATCAACTTGCCAACATCTGTTGGTTCATAGTAAAACCAAGAGAGTTCCAGAAAAACATCTACTTCTGCTTTATTGACTACGCCAAAGACTTTGACTGTGTGGATCACAACAAATTGTGGAAAATTCTTCAAGAGATGGGAATACCAGACCACCTTACCTGCCTCCTGAGAAAGCTGTATGCAGGTGAAGAAACAACAGTTAGAATCGGACATGAGACAACGGACTGGTTCCAAATTGTGAAAGGAGTATGTCAAGACTGTATGTTGTCACCCTGCTTATTTAACTTCTATGCAAAGTACATCATGTGAAATGCCAGCCTGGATGAAGCACAAGCTGGAATGAATATTTCTGCAAGAAATATCAATAACCTCAGATATGCAGATGACACCACCTTTATGGCAGAAAACGAAGAGGAAGTCAAGAACCTTTTGATGAAAGTGAAAGTGGAGAGTGAAAAAGCCGGCTTAATATTCAACATTCAAAAAAGGAAGATCATGGCATCTGGTCCCATCACTTCATGGCAAATAGGTGGGGAAACCATGGAAACAGTGACAGACTATTTTCTGGGCTCCAAAGTTACTGTAGATGGTAACTGCAGCCATGAAATTAAAAGACGCTTGCTCCTTGGAAGAAAAGCTCTGACCAACATAGACAGCACATTAAAAAGCAGAGATATTACTTTGCCGGCACAGGTCCATCTAAACAAAGCTATGGTTTTCACAGTAGTCATGTATGGATGTGAGAGTTGGACTATAAAGGAAACTGAGTACCAAAGAATTGATGCTTTTAAACTGTGGTGTTGGAGAAGTTTCTTGAGAGCCCCTTGGACTGCAAGGAGATCCAAACAGTCCATCCTAAAGGAAATCATTCCTGAATATTCTTCGGAAGGACTGATGCTAAAGTTGAAGCTCCAATAGTTTGGCCACCGATGGGAAGAGCTGACTCAGTATAAAATCCCTGATGCTGGAAAGATTGAAGGCAAGAGGAGAAGAGGGTGATTGAGCATGAGATGGTTGGATGGCATCACTGACTCAGTGCACAAGAGTTTGAAGAAACTCCAGGCTTTGGTGAAGACAGGGAAGCCTGGCATGTTGCCATCCTTGGGGTCGCTACTGAACTGAAGAAATTTGGGAAGAGTTCCTCACCACCGGAAAGCTCCACAGGGCCGACAACCAGCCCACCTTTCTCTGCTCTGAGTCACCTTGGAGAACAAGCCACAGTCAGTGAATCCAAGGAGGGCACAGGACAAAGCTGACTGCAGGATACTTTTACCTCCTGATATCCCCTCACCTTCTCATCTGGGCCCTACATCGTCTCTACCTGTGACACCTATCATCTCTCTGAAAACCAAGAAGTTCATCCCTTGTGAAGACACTTCGCTTTCCCTCACTCCAGCACAAGTGTGGGACAATCTGATTTGAGTCAGAGAACAAAAGGGAACGAATTCAACTCCACACCGCGGTTTCCAGCCAAAGACACAATGATAAAGAGGGTCAGGCTCTGCGGATTGAGCTGATCCAGGGGGAAAAGCAGCCGGTCCTCGTGCCGCTCTCAGAGGAGGCCCCGAAATCAGGTCAAGATCAGGTAGTAAATGGACCCACCCATCACCAGCTGAGAACCAAGTGGCCCCTGCTTCACAAGGAAACAGGTTCAGAAAGAGAGCTTGACCTCGCACCAAACCTGGATTCCAGGTCTTCCCACACGACCTGCGGAACCTCCCTTGTCCACTTCTTGGATGAGGCTGAACCTCTGATCCAGGCATTGGGCGGCCGTCGTTGCGCTTTGTCACATCTTCGGGGGCCGGGGATGGATCCGTCGCCTCAGCGCGCTCCACTCGCGGGCTCTGAAGCCCTGCGCCTACCATTTCTGCCGCAGGGAGCCGTATGTCTGTGGTCCCTCCGGCGTCCGCTGTGCGCCCACCCTGACGGGGAGAGGACCACCGCACCCTGGTCCCGTCCAAGTGGGGCGTCAGCATGCCGGACGCGACAGAAAGCGATGAACCCGCTCCTCCATCTGGACGTGGGAGCCGAACACTAGGACCTGCAGGGGAAGAAAGTAAGGCGAAATCTCAAAGAAACGCCCTCATCTAAAGCTATTTTCCAGTCCGCCTCTTTGGGAACTCAGGCCTCTAGCGCGAGTGAGGGTGCTGTCGGGCGGTCTCACCCTCGACCGCGCTCGGAGTCCACGCGGAACCAGGAGGAGCCCTGCGGCCTGGACGCGGCCCGCGCCTTCCTCGGGGTCTGAGCCGGTGAACCTCAGACGCGAAGGCAGCGCCGGCCGCCGCGAGAAGAGGAAAGCCACTGCTGGAGAAAACGGCACATGCAGTCCCCAAATTGAGACGCTCCACTTCTAAAGGAAACCAGAGACAGACACAGACAACATTGCATTCAAGTCTTTCAGCGAAAAGAAACTCGGCCTGCTGTGAAGTAAATACGAAAACCCTTCAAGTCACCGGCTTTCTGAGAAAACGCCTTTACCTCTGTGTTAAATTCGCGTTCCACGACCTGTTGAACTGCAAAATTATAAAAGGAAAACCAGAGGCGTTTCAGACATTGTGAATTGTAAAACAAAGCCGTCCTTCAAGAAGAATGTCAAGTTTGATGAGGAAGGAATGAAGACGGTCAGATCTGCGTGGACCGCGCCCGGCTCCTCCGCGCTTTCTGCGGGGCCTGGTCGGCAAAGGAATTCAACAAATGACCTGAGCCTCAGCCTTTGCTGCGCTTCCTGCTAAACGTGGACGTGTGATGCAAGTCCGGACTGAAACTAGGGGACTAGAATCAGCCACAGAGGCAGGAATCTGAGGAACCCCCGGTGCCAGGCGGCGCCGGAGAAGCGCTGCTGTGAAAGGCCTGTGAGAGGGGCGCACGGGTCGGGCCGCGCAGAGGGGAGGGCGGGTCCTTTGTTTCCCGAGTGGGATTTAAAGCATCGAGCCCGGTCCCCGCTGGCGCCATGAAAAGGGACTCTAAGGCGCGGATCTGCCGCCGGAAGGGCTGCGTCCACCTTGACGGACGTGGGGCCACCTGGGGCTCAGACGCACCTTCCTCCCCCCCGCTCCTGAGGCTTCTGAGAACTGGGGAGTCAGCGGGGGCGACCTCTGCGCTTGGGCGCAAAGCCGGCACACAGGGACCTCGCTCCGGGAGAGGCGGAGAGGCGAGGAACCCTACATCAGGGCTTTTCAAGACCGGCAGATCCTTACTTGACGAATTGCCTGTGTTTCCAGAGTCCGCTTCCTTTGAAAATTTGACGGTCAGGTGTGGTCAAGCATGCAACTCTTGAATATGTCACTAGGCTCAAGTGGTCGCCCAGTTTCCGTAGTGTAGTGGTTATCACGTTCGCCTAACACGCGAAAGGTCCCCGGTTCGAAACCGGGCGGAAACAACTTCACTTTCCCCCCCAGACGTTCAGATTCATATTTTAAACACACAGTAGAGGCCTGCCGCGTGGAGTGATGTTGGGAGCTTCAGCTTCAGCATCATTCCTTCCAGTCAATATTCAGGGTTGATTGCCTTTAGGACTCACTGATTTGATCTCTCCTTGACCTGCAGACAGGTTTCTCAGCAGGCAGGTAAGGTGGTCAGCTATTCCAATCTCTTGAAGAATTTTCCATATTTTGTTGTGATCCACACAGTGAAAGGCTTTAGTGGAGTCAATGAAGCAGAAATAGATAACTTTCTGGAATTCGCTTGCTTTTTCTATGATACAATGGAGGAAAAATGGAGGGAAAACGGAGGAAAAGGATAGAATCAAATTAATTGGGAACGTATATGGAAAAGGTTAAATAGAGAGTCCTATAAACAGTGGAGGAAATTTCATAGGTAAAAGGAGTTTACAGGGTGATGATGATGAGCCTACTCTTCGATGCATTCTAGGATTCCCAGTCAACCTGCTTTCCTCCAGAGATCCTCACTGAGGATCAGAGGCTACCTGCATGTACGTCCTTGTCTGTGTGTGTGTATGTGTGTGTGGTGTATATACACAGATAAACATATAGTAAGGTCCATTGCTTGTATATTAGCTTTATGTTTCTATGTAGTCATAAATATATATACATATATATATATATATCTGTTACGTAAAATTCTGGGTCTTATGTATAGGAATGTTTTTCACGGTAAAACCTTCATTTTTTTAAAATTGGGGGATTTCTGAAGCAAGGAATTGGACTACTGTTCCCCTTTTGATGAGCTGATCAGATGAACTAGTAAACTGGCAGATTCCACTAGCCCAGGAGGTTACTGCTGGTCAGACGGGATTCCTTCACTCTCTCTTGAAAGATCCACTGCCACTGAAAGATATCAGTAACTTAAAAGAAAACCACACCCAGATTTTATGCAGTGTAGTGCCAAAATGCAAGAGCTTACACTCAATGGTGACGTGCAAAGTGCCATGTGCTAAGGCACTGTCTGCAAGTTTTACATGGGTGAACTCACTGTATCCTTTCAACCGGCTTCTATCATATCATCATCCTCATTTCACATATGAGAAATCTGAGGCATGGAAGGTTAAATAACTTGTCTAGTCACTCAATCAGTGAGTGGGATCTGAGAGCAGCAATTTGAACCGGAGCCTGCCTGGCTCCACAGGATATGGTGCTGGTCAAAGAGGAACACAAATGGTAAAAATGTTTGGCAAGAAATTTAAGCCTGTATATTTCTTTCACAAAACACCAAGGAGGAGTCATGTGACATGAATAAAACTGCAGTATCCTCATGACCCACTTGTCTCCCAAACACCTTTCTTATTCCAAGAGCTGCTCCCCTTGATCCCCAACTTAAACACACCTTCTGAAAGAACTAGGTTTTTCCTCCCTTTTGTCCTTTCCTCTCACCTTTCCAATACCTCTTTCATAGTTCTTCTGTTCTTTCACTTCCAGGTCATTCATTTTTTAAAATTTAAAAATGTTAAATACATCTAAAGAAGAAAATAAGCAGTCATCTGTAGTCCCACCTCCTAGAATGAACTGCTGTTAACATCTTTGCACATTTTTCTTCAAATCTACTTTTACATTATTCTAAGTTGTAGCAAAAGTGTTCATGCTGAGTCATTTCAGTCCTGTCTGACTCTTTGGGACCCGTGGACTGTAGCCCGCCAGGCTCCTCTGACCATGAGAGGATTCCAGGTAAGAATATGGAGTGGGTGGCCATACCCTCCTCCAGGGAATCTTCCTGAACCAGGGATAGACTCCACATCTCTTGTGTCTCTTGCATTGGCAGGTGCGTTCTTTACCATTAGTATCACTTGGGAAGCTCCTACACTCTATATGTTATTTTAAAAAATTGAAATGATGCAGAAAATACAAATATGTAAAATTTTGAAACACTTTAAATTCAAAACTAACTTCTGTTAATGTAGGTAAATGATAATGGAATCATTTAGGAATATCAACTGAGAGAAGAATATATATATATATATATATGCTTTTATGTGATTGAGCTTTTATAAAATCTATTCCAACTTTAAAGTATTTCAATTTACTAGTGTATAAATTGAATGAAAAAAACACAAAAATGAAGAAACTGTTGAACTTTCAGTCAAATTGTTTACCTTAAGAGACATACATTTCTAAAAGAACCCTCTATGCTAATAAAAATAATGAGTGTGATTGAATTAAGTTATTAAAATTTGGAATGATTTTTCTCATTATTTTTAAAATATCAAATTTCTTAAGAATTAATTTAAAAATAATACAATCTATCCATTTCAAGTTCGATGACTTTTGACAAGTGGATGTACCCATGGAACCACTACCCTGTTCAGGAACATCTCCAGTATTCCAAAATATCCTCTTGTGCCCCTTTGCAGTCAATCCCCCTATCACTCCCTGTCCCAAGTACTCAATGATCTAGTTCTTCTCACTAGGGATTAGTTTGGCTCATCTAGTAATCCCCATAGGTGGCTCCCCAGAATAGGTACTCTTCTCAACACTCAGGGTGATGTTTTAGTCTGTATTGTTGCCATGTATCAGGAATTTGTTTCATTTTATTGAAGAGTAGTATTCCTTTGAGTGAATATGTCACAATTATATCTATTCACTTGGTGATGGACATTTGAATGGTTTTCAATTTGGGGACTATTATGAACAAAGCTACTATAAGCAAGTCCCTTTTGTGGGCATATGTTTTATAAATTCCATTTAAAATTTTCTATTCTCTAATATACATTTATTTTGTGAATGGATGTTACATTCGTAAAGACAAAATTTATTGAAATATTTAAAAATGTATTCAAATGTTAAAAAGATGGAAGTACCAGCTTATCTTTGATTGTTTCCTACCAGAACATACTTCACATTGGCCACCTTCTATGCCAGCTGTGTTATTTGATTGTCTCATTTAATCTACACAATAGTTTTATGAAGTACTTATTATTTCTTTCATATGACACTTGTAAAATTGGCCTAGCAAATTGGACTTGACCCAAGGTCAAAAGGAAGTTAAGTGGTGGCACCAGGACTAATAGGAGGCCCCCTGAGTATTGGGCTCATTTCATTTGGGCTAAATACTCTCTGCCGTCCCTGGTTCCTGGCTTCCTGTCTACCTTTTGCCCCTGATCTGTGTGCTTGTGGCTGACCTTGGCAACCAGCATTTCCAGGTCTTTCTTGCCCGTGGAATCCAATGGGTGCAGCCAAACAAAGGAGATCAGAGGGGAGAGGGGAGGAATGTGAATGATAAAGGTTGCCTGTCATATCAGCAAACAAAGCCTGCTGGGCCATCTAGCCACCAGTCACTACTCACCTTAATAAGTGCATTAAGAAGAAACCTATCTGTTGTTGGAGTAGGAAATGGCAACCCACGACAGTATTCTTGCCTGAAAAATCCCATGAAGAGAGGAGCCTGGTGGGCTACAGTCCATAGCATCCCACAGAGTTGGATATGACTGAGTGTGCATGACTGAACACAGACTGTGGGATCTTAGGTCCACAAACCCTGGCCCACAGCCGTGAAAGCACCAAAACTTTGAAGCTCCCACTTCATCCTCATGAGGTGTTTCGATGAGGAAATCACCAAGGATTTCTTCTTTTCCCCTAATCTATTACCACTTCTCACTGCCTCTCTTCAAGACCACTGTTGGATGCTGACTGGATAGGGCTTGAAGGAGATGCTGCTCTTCTCCTACTGGTCTCTTCTTGCCGGACATTACTGCCCGCAGGATCAGAACCAGGGAGCTGGGAGGGCACCGGCTGCCTGAGAACCAAAATTTGCCACGTGCACACAAGTGCACCGCTTACCTGTGCCTCACCGGCTCCCGGCGACGTGAATCCACTCTGCCGGCTGAAGCTTCTCCCGCAGCACCACGCCTGTGTGGGGCTCTAGACCCTGCGACAGGGGCCATGCTGAGGTGGCCCGGCCCTGCCCCCAACCCTGGAGGACAGGCCGAGGAGAGGCCGGTCTTGACCAACCTGGCCAAGAGAGTTCTCAACCTTGGCCCAGCCCCACACACTCGAGGTTAAGAGCCTCAAACCCTGAAGTTTCAAAGGAGCGAGACTCTCGAGTTGAATCCATCTCCCGGCCTTTATGAGGAAAGTGGAGGGAGGAAATCAGACCAAGAAAAAAATTATGTGCATCAAAATGCATAATCAAAGAAAAATAGGATTTTCTGACAAGTTGGAAGTGTGGTCTGAAAGACTGGTGTCAAAGAGAAGTGTGTTTGGTCTGAGCCAACAGAGCATCAGGTAAGGTGGGAAAACACCCTTGCCACAGGGGTGGAAGGGGAAAGACCTAGAGTTTCCTTTGGGACCCTGGGGCCTTCCCAGAAAGCATTATCCATTGACGCTGTCCCCTTCCCCACATCTGTGGTCCTTAGAGATATTTGGGATCCCAGGTCTCACCTGGGGGCCTCCATTCCAACTCCTTTTTTTTTTTTTTTTAAAGACAAATCCCAACAGATTGCATCACTCTGATGTTTGCTTTTCAACTGACAAGGTCCTGAAAGCATCTGGACCTCACAAATGGAAGGAGCAACTGACCAGCTGCAGTTCATGGAGAAGCCTGAAATTTTGGCCTGGGAGAAGAGTGGAGGGAGTGGAGAGCAGATTCTGGGGCATCCTGAGGTCTAACTGCCTGGGGGCCCACAGGACCTCGCTCTGGGAGAGGTGAGGAACCCTAAGTCAGGGCCTTTCAGGAACCCAGATCCTGACTTGAAGGATCACTTGGACTTCCAGAGTCTTCTTCCTTTGAAAATTGGACGGTCAGGTGTGTTCAAACATGCATTTCTTGAGGATGTCACTAGGCACTGATGGCCATGTGGTTTCCGTAGTGTAGTGGTTATCACGTTCGCCTAACACGCGAAAGGTCCCCGGTTCGAAACCGGGCGGGAACAACTTCACTTTTCCGCAAACTTCTAGGTTCATATTTTAAACACAAAATGGAGGCCCGCCGCGGGGAGTGAGGCTTGGAGCTTCAGCTTCACCATCAGCCCTCCCAAGGAACATTCAGGGTTGATTTCCTTTAGGACTGACTGGTTTCATCTCTCCTTGACCTGCAGACAGGTTTCTCAGCAGGCAGGTAAGGTGGTCTGTTTTTCCCATCTCTTGAAGAATTTTCCATCCTCCGTTTGTTGTGATCCACATAGTCAATGGCTTTCGTTCATGAATCAGAAACAGATGTCTTTCTGGAATTCTCTGGCTTCTTCTGTGATCCAATGTAGGAAAAATGGAGGAAAAGAATAGAACCAAATTAACTGGAAAAGTGTATGGAAAAGGTTAAATAGAGACTACTACGAACAGTGGAAGAAACTTCATTGGTAAAATGAGTTTACAGGGTAGCTGATGAGCCTACTGTTTCATGAATTCCAGGACCTGCTTTCCCCCAGAGATCCCGGACGTAGGTCCTCCTATGTGCGCGCGCGCGCGCGCGCGTGTGTGTATTCAAGACACAGGGTAAGGTAGTACTGGAGCTCAGGAGAGGATGCAGAGATTAGAAACAATCGTACGTCATTTACATTCTAAGAGTGACACCCCTCCCTGGGTGGGCTCGAATCAAGAACTTTTCGGTTAACAGCCGAACTCCGTAACAGATTGCACCGCAGAGACGCGAGGAGAGCTTACTCCTCACTCCGACAGAAAGCAAGCATGCTGACGGAGCTAGCCGGAGCCACCTGTGTCTCTCAGAACAGCGTTTCCCCCTCCGAGCCTCGGACAACCTGAGAGACGGAGTCCACTCGGCGTGTTCATTCCCGCGGGGAAGCCGTGAGATTCCGAGGGCAGAAGGTCCCCGAAGGGTCCCCGCCGCGCGTTGCTCCAATCCCGCCGCACATGCCAGCGCCCAGGAGACGCCCGGAGCTTGATCCAAGGGGCGTCCGAAGGAAGCTGATGGCTCCTGGTTTGCTCCGCCTTTATCCGACCATTTGCGCTTCTGGACGTCGGCTTAGTAGATGGGGTGCGTGTGACTGCAGCTGGAAAGAGATCACGTCCAACGAGGAAACGTGAAAAGGAGCGAGAGCAGGCAGAAGCATGGATGAGACACTGAGACCTCCCAGGAAGCCTGTGAAGAGGCTCAGGACAGATCGTAAGAGAGAAAAGATAATTTCATTAAGTAGCAGAAACATTGGTGGTGCTGTTCAGTCGCTGAGTCCTCTCGGACTTTTTGCGACCCCATGGACTGCAGCACGGAAGGCTTCCCTGTCCATCACCAACTTCCGGAGCTTGCTCAAACTCATATCCATTGAGTCGGTGATGCTATCCAACCATCTCATCCTCTGTCACCCTCTTCTCCTCCTGCCTTCAGTCTTTCTCACCAGCAAGGTCTTTTCTACTGAGTCAGCTCTTCTCATCAGGTGGCCAAAGTACTGGAGCTTCAGCTTCGGCATCAGTCCTTCCAGTGAATATTCAGGACTGATTTCCTTTAGGATTGACTGGTTTGATCTCCTTGATCAAAGGATTTGATCTCCTTGATCAAGGGACTCTCAAGAGTCTTCTCCAACACCACAGTTCAAACGCATTAATTCTTCCATGCTCAACCTTCTTTATGGTTCAGCTCTCACATCCATACATGACTATTGGAAAAACCGTAGCATTGACTCTATGGACCTTTGTTGGCAAAGTTATTCTCTGCTTTTTAATATGCTGTCCAGGCTGGTCATAGCTTTTCTTCCAGGGAGCAAGTGTCTTTTAATTTCATGCCTGCAGTCACCATCTGCAGTGATTTTGGAGCCCTGGAAATAAAGTCTGTCACAGTTTCCATTGCTTCCCCATCTATGTGCCATGAAGTGATGGGACCAGATGCCATGATCCTAGCTTTTTGAATGCTGAGTGTCAAGCCAGCTTTTTCACTCTCCTCTTTCACATTCATCAAGAGGCTCCTGAGTTCCTCCTTGCTGTTTGACAAAGGGTGGTGTCATCTGCATGTCTGAGGTTATTGATATTTCTCCCTGCAGTCTTGATTCCAGCTTGTGCTTCATCCAGCCTGGCATTTTGCATGATGTATTCTTCATAGAAGTTAAATAAGCAGGGTAACAATATACAGCCTTAACGTACTCCTTTCCAATTTTCAACCAGTCCATTGATCCATGCCCGGTTCTAACTGTTGCTTCTTGAGCTCCATACAGGTTTCTCTGGAGACAGGTAAGGAGGTCTGGTATTCCCATCTCTTGAAAACTTTTCCACACTTTGTTATGATCCACACAGTCAAAGCCTTTAGTGTAGTCAATGACACAGAAATAGATGTTTTCTGGAATGCTCTTGCTTTTTCTAGTATCCAAAAGATGTTGGCAATTTGATCTCTGGTTCCTCTGCCTTTTCTAAATTTAGCTTGAACACCTGGAAGTTCTCAGTTCACATTCTGTTGAAGCCTAGCTTGGAGAATTTTGAGCATTACACAGCTAGCATGAAAAATTGGTGCCATTGTGCAGTGGTTTGAACATTCTTTGGCACGGCCTTTCTTTGGGATTGGAATGAAAACAGACCTTTTCCAGTCCTGTGGCCACTGCTGAGTTTTCCAAATTTGCTGGCAAATGAGTGCAGCAATTAAACAGCATCATCTTTTAGGATTTGAAATAGCTCAGCTGGAATTCTCTCACCTCCACTAGCTTTGTTTGCAGTGATGCTTCTTGAGTCCCTAAGTTGACTTTGCACTCCAAGATGTCTGGCTCTAGGTGAGTGATCACACCATCCTGGTTATGTGTGTCATGAAGATCTTTTCTGTGTAGTTCTTCTGTGTATTCTTGCCACTTCTTCTTAATATCTTCTGCTTCTGTTTCTGTCCTTTATTGTGCCCACCTTTGCATGAAATGTTCCCTTGGTATCTCTAATTTTCTTGAAGAGATCGCTAGTCTTTCCCATTTTAATTGTTTTGCTCTATTTCTTTGCACTGCTCACCTCGAAAGGCTTTCTTATCTCTCCTTGCTATTCTCTGGAACTCTGCATTCATTTGGGTATATCTTTCCTTTTCTCTGCCTTTTGCTTCTCTTCTTTTCTCAGCTATTTACAAGGCCTCTTCAGACAACCATTTTGCATTTTTCTTCTCTTTTTCTTGGGGATGGTTTTGATCAAGGCCTCCTGTACAATGTTGCGAATCTCCATCCATGGTTCTCCAGGCACTCTGTCTATCAGATCTAATCCCTTGAATCTGTCACTTCCACTGTATAATCAATCGTAAGGGATTTGATTTAGGTCATACCTGAACAGCCTAGTGGTTTCCCCTACTTTCTTCAGTTTAAGTCTGAGTTTGGCAATAGAGCTTCTCCATCTTCGGGCTGCGAAGAATATAACCAGTGTGATTTGGGTATTGACCATCTAGTGATGTCCATGTATAGGGTCGTCTCTTGTGTTGTTGGAAGAGAGTGTTTGTTATGCCCGGTGCGTTCTCTTGGCAAAACTCTGAGGGAGAATCAGAGAAGAGCATGAAAGAGAGAAAAGCTCGAACTTCTGTAGGTGTCCACAAATAAAGCAGCAAACGCAGTGTGGGTATGTTTATGTGGGACAGTTACCTTCTGCCGCGTTGTGTACTGTCACTGGACAGTGTGGGTGCTGCACTGTGGCAGCAGCGACCTTGGTTCAGATCCAGGCTAAGGCAAGGTGGTGTCTATAGCCTGTCTCGCCATTTGCCTGTTTTCTTTTTTTCAGTTTGACTTATAGTTGATTTACAATGTTGTATTTGTTTCAAGTGTACAACAAAGTGATTAAGTTGTACACACATATACATCTATTTGTGGTTCAGATTATTTTTCCTTATAGATTATTACAAAATATTGAGTGCAGGTCCCTGGCTATACACTAGGTGCTTGTTGGTTATCTGTTTTCTACACAGTAGTAGTGTGTGTATGTTAATCCCAAACTTCTAATTTATCCCTTCCCCTTTCCCCTTTAGTAACCATAATGTTGTTTTCTATGTCCGTGGGTTTATTTCCATTTTGTACATATGTTCATTTGTATCAGTTTTAGTTTTGTTTTTTAGATTTCTCATATAAGCGATGTCATATGATATTTGTCTTTCTCTGCCTGGCTTACATCACTAAGATGACAATCTCTTGGTCCATTCGTGTTGCTGTAATTGGCATTATTTTATTCTTTTCTGGTTTTTTTTTTTTTTGGTTGAGTAATATTCTATCTGTTTACTTTTAATTCCAGCACCAGCTATGCCCCCTAGCAGCGGTGGGAGAACAGAATTTGCCGCTGGCCCAGAAAGCAAGATGCAGCGAGAAGAGGAGTAAATCCCACAGTGCACAAACCTGCCGGTCAAAGCAAAACCTAGAATGACTGCTTGTCTCACTGTTGAGCAGAACACATCCCCAAAATTGAAATATTGCCCTTCAAGGAGCCTTGTCTATAGTTTACATTAACAAAATAACATGGTCATTGTTGTTGTTGTTGTCATTTTCTGGTAAACATATTTCTAATATCAGTGATTTTTTTTTTTACACTAAAGGAGAAGGCGTATTTAAGAGGCTTACAATAAAATGCAAACTAGTCATCATGGTCTAGACCAGTTCCTTTCCATCCACCAGCCACTGATTTTTACAGAAACAGTAAATCATTGAACTATAGGCACAGTTTGTTGAATTTTTGCAAATGTAATGAGCACCCAGATCAAATTGTAGAAAATTTCCCCCATCCCTGATATGTCATTTGAGCCACTTTCTAGGCAATTCCTACACTAGATCGCTTCTTTTATTACTATTCTGAGGTCTACTGCAATAGTGTACTGTTGCCTGCTCTTGAAATTCAAATGAAGGAAGCTACATTTTTGGTAACTGACTTTGCTTTCATGCAACATTTTGTTCGTTAAACATATTCAAAGTGTTATGGATATCTCATTAATTTTGGTATTATTGGAGTAATTTTATTGGGATTTTTTGGTGTTAACAGGTGTTCTTGATGAATTTTCTATACCAACTTTTTGTACATTTGTGCATTCATAGAAGTATTACAATTGCTGGGTCATGAAGTAGGTACAAGACTAACTTTATTAGAAACTGCCAGCAGTCTTCTAGAATGATTTTGAACTGACTAGTGCAGATGCAATTGCTCCACGTTTGTCAGCATTTAGTGTAGGAATGTTTAAAAAGCAGTCGTGCTGGAGGCTATGTAATGAGATCTCCTTATACGTATGACGTTTATTTTCCGAACGAGTAAATATGTCAAGAGTATTTTCTTATAACGTCTGGTCATTAAAATATTACCTTTGTGATCCCTGGCTTAGGCTTCACAGGAAAAGGGAACCAGGTGCTGTGGATTTTCCTCAGTGTCTCTCAGAGACAGAGACCCAGGCTCAGGGTATTCCCAGAGTGCACAGGGTTAGATCCAATGACTGGCCCAGCAATAGTGGACATGCCCAGCCTCCCAGGTTTTTACCATCTCCACCCGCTTTCAGTTGAGCAAGTGCATAACAGGTTTTTAAAATATTCTCTTTCAACCTATTGATTCACATTCATTCCCTCCCCCCCCCCCCCCCCCCCCCCGCCCAGTACTTTGAATAGCCAATTCATCTCACTACCATAAAGGGAAAACTGTCATCAGCAGCATAAGCAGATGGTTCATGTAAAAATCAACATCAGAATATCAATACGATGGTGATCCAGGGAAATGGCCTGACTCTCCAGCTGCTGTTGTTTGGAATCCCCGTGGTCTCTACCAGGCAGTGGGCACGTTTTCCCTTTTGCTTGGGAAACTCGCTCAGAAGACCTGTTAGGACAGATGTTATGTCCAGAGTAGAGCAAGAGGTGAGCGAGGGAGTGGGGCTGGTGGATGGGGGCCAGGGGTGTGGACTAAGCCTGCAGAGGCAGCAGTTATCCTGGCGTTCTGACCTCTGTGGTTTCCCTACTAGGGTGAAATTGACTTCAGAATTTCTGCTTGATAATCCCTAGATAGTAAAATGTCTATAGTCATTCTGGTGAATTGAGGAAAGGACAAACTCAACCATTTTAAGTAGCAGGGGATGGATAGGCATTACCTGGAAAACGTATCAGAGTGCTTCATCGATGTATCAAAGAGTATCTTCCATACTTGGTTGATAAAAAATTTTGTATGTCTTGATCTTGGTGATTATTACAGATCAAACAGCTGTTCATTAATGATTTTGTGCATCTTGTCCTGTGAATACACCTTAATAATTTTCTTTTTGGATAGAATGGGCGGTCACATGTTGGAGAACCCAGTATAGACCATTACCGTGTTGAAGAAAAAGAAGTCAGATGCCACGTGTAACACGGATGCCCTGCCGTGACTCGGATTCGAACCGAGGTTGCTGCGGCCACAACGCAGAGTACTAACCACTATACGATCACGGCGTGCCACATATCAAGCGATGAGAACAGCCTTTAACGTACGTCCTTTGAGGGAAAATGATTTCCATCGTTATAAGCTGCTTTATTCTTGGAAACGACGAGTATTCGTTTTCTGTCTTTCATGCTCGATCATTGGTTCCCCCGCTCTTTCTCTCAATTCTGATATATTACGACAAAATGAAACAAAATCAAACCAAACACCAATTCTCATCTCCCCAGATCCGGCACGTTCCTTCTGGGAAGTCTCGCTGTCCTCGTCCCCACCTCGCCGGCTTCTTTTCCAGCTCCTCGCCTTCGTCCCTTTGGATCGACCTTCCCCTTTCGCTGCTTCCGGCTCCCGCCCCACCGACCGCGGCCGAGCCGAGGGAGGGCAACACCAGCGGTGCAGACGGTCGGTCGGGTGCAGGCGGAGGAAAGAACCGAAAGAACCAGTCGGGGCCCACCCGGCGTTCAGCCTCCCTCTGGCCCCCGCGGCTCCGGCCCGGGGCGTCTCTGGCGCGTTTCTGCCCTCGCAAACGTGTGTGGCTCCCCCGGCCGTGGAAGCGGGTAATTACCCATCCGTAGGGATGAGACGTACCTTCCTTGAGCGTGTCTCTGGGGCGCCATCTATTAGTGCCTTTGGCTGTTCACGGAAAGGTTGATTGTTCTAAGCACACCTTGGGAAAGCCTTCCTTGAAACACTCAGAAGGGTTGTGGTTCTTTCCCCGCTGCGCAACCTCTCCGGGAACGGCAAAAGGGCTCCTCTACCGCTACCCTCCTGTCCTGCGTCTTAGGTGCACAGGAGGTTTGCCAGGTCACTGGGAGTCCAGACTTTCCTGAAGCAGTGAAACCAGTAACCGTATTTCTTTACGTTTCTCCTTTGCTGAGCATGTAGCAAATGCACTGTTCTGTTTTATAATCAGTTACATATTTCTATAGAGATTTATATTAAAAATCTTTTATTTTCCCCATACAGATACCATTTCTCTTTTCCTTCATCCCTGGGCGTGCATCCAGATTTCCATCTGGTGGTGTTCTTCCTGGAGGATTCCTTTAGCATTCCTTGTATCGTGGGTCTGCTGCTGATGAAGTCTTTCAGCATTTGTATGTCTGTAACGGTCATTATTCACCTTCACATTGAAGGACTCTGAAGGTGGGTAGTGATAGAATTCCACCTTGACTTTTTTGGCTTCAGTCCTTTGAGGAGGCTGCTCCACTGTCTTTTAACTTCCATGCATCTCTCTCCTCTTCTCTCTCTTTTTAGTCTTTATTAAATTTGTTACAGTATGGCTTCTGTTTCATGTTTGATTTTTTTTTTTTTTCTTTTTCCTGTTTGCCATGAGGCCTGTGGGGTCTTAGCTCTCCAACCAGGGATCCAACACCCAGGAAGTCCCTCACTTCTATGCTTCTGATGAGATCTGACATGTGTACTTCTGTTTCTATATGTACCTGGTCTTTTTCCTCTGGTCCCTCGGGGACTATATGCTTTCTCAATGGCTTTGAGCACTTTAATTACGATGGGACTAGATGTGTTTTTTCCATGCTGTCGTGCTCATTCATTTTGTCCATTTGGCTCCTTGGATCGGTGGGTTTAAAATCTTTACTATGATTGGAATTAGCTGACATTGTGCCTCCAAAAACTTTCTCGTCCCTGGGTATTTTCAGGAGCATCAGTCACCCGTGTATCAGGTCTTTCAATGATGTGCTACCATTCAATGGGCAGCACTAAAGAACGTTCAAAGTACTGGACAATTGTACTCGCTTCCCATGCTAGTGAGATTATGCTCAAAGTCCTTCAAGCTCGGCTTCAGCGTTCAATTTGAATCGAGAAATTCCAGCTGTAAAAGCTGGGTTTAGAAAAGGCAGAGAAGGCAGAGATCGAATGGCAAACATTTGCTGGATTATAGACAAAGCAAGGGAATTCCAGAAAAAACATCTACTCCTGTTTCTTTCACTACACTAAAGCCTTTGACTGTGTGGATCATAACAAACTGTGGAACACTCTAAAAGAGATGGGAATACCAGAACATCTTACCTGTCTCCTGAGAAACCTGTATGCGGGTCAAGAAGCAACAGTTAGAACCTCATACGGATCAACTGACTGGTTCAAAATTGAGAAACGGGTACAACTTGGCTGTTTACCGTCACCCTGTTTATGTGACTTGTATGCAGAGCACATCAGGGGAAATGCCAGGCTGCATGAGTTACAAGCTGGAATCAAGATTGCTGGGAGAAATATCAGCAACCTCAGGTATGCATATGACACCAGTCTAATGACCGAAAGCGAAGGGGAACTGAAGAGCCTCTTGATGAGCGTGAAAGAGGAGAGTGAAAAAGCCAGCTTAAAACTCAATATTAAAAAAAAACTAAGATCGTGGCAACCAGCCCAATCACTTCATGACAAATAGAAGGGGAAAATGTGGAAGCAGTGACAAATTTTCTGCTCCTGGGCTCTAAAGTCACTGCAGATGGTGACTGCAGCCATGAAATTAGAAGACACTCGCTTCTTGGAAGGAAAGCTATGACAAACCTAGACAGTGCATTAAAAAGCAAAGACATCACTTTGCCCACAAAGGCCCATATAGTCAAAGCTATGCTCTTTCTTGTAGTCATGTACCAATGTGAGAGTTGGATGACAAAGAAGGCAGAATGTTGAAGAACTGATTCTTTTGAACTGTGGTGTTACAGAAGACTCTTGAAAATCCCTTGGACGGCGAGGAGATCAAACCAGTCAATCCTAAAGGAGATCAACCCTGAATACACATTGGAAGGATGATGCTGAAACTCCAATACTTTGGCCACCAGATGAGAAGAGCAGACTCCTTGGAGAAGTCCCTGATGCTGGCAAAGGTTGAAGGCAGAAGGAGAAAAGGGCAACAGAGGATGAGATGGTTGGATGGCATCACCGATCCAATGAACACGAACGTGGGCAAACTCTGAGAGACAGGGAGGGACAGGGAGGCCTGGAGTGCTGCAGTCAATGGAATCACAAAGAGTCAAACACGAGTTAGTAACTGAAAAACAAGTGTTCAGTGACACTATGTTCATTAAAAGCATTTTATTTTGACAGTGAGTTTCCATTTGGATATTGTGAACAGTTTTTCATTGCTTTGTGTTCCATAATCTTGTTTTTGTTGTTTTCTGCCATGTCTAATCTGCTCTTCAATCCGGTGAATTTATTGCATTGGATGTTACAGTTTTCAGCTCTAAAGTTTGATTTCTTTTTGCCATTTTTGTATGTTCTACGTTTCTAATTGACATTTTGGACATATGTATACCGTCATGATAACTGTTAAAGTCTTCTCTGCAGATTTTTACACTGTGTCCCTTCTGGTTCAATTTGATTGACTCATTCATTCATCCATCTCCTTCTTACCTGTCATTTTCCTGCCTCTTTGCATGACTGACATCCTTTGATTGGAGCCCAAACGTGGTCAGAGTTTCTCATTTGGGGCACTGGCTATTTTGGTATTCCTACGAATCTTCTTGAGTTTTATCTGGGGTACATTCGAGCGACTTATAAATGGTTTGATCCCTTTGGATCTTCCTTTCATGATTTTTTAGGTAGGTTAGTCTAGAGCTGCTTATTCCCAATACTGTAACAAGAGTTTTCTGAATGTTCTTCCCAATGGCCCATGAGTTAGGAGTAGTTCAGTCTGGGGGGATCGAATACAATTGCTTGTCCTGTGTGAGCAGCAGGCATTGCACCAGGATCTTTTTAAAACTTTCTTTCCTTGGCCACAGGCACTTTTTTCACAAGGATACCCCGATCGTTACCCTGCTGAGTACTTGAGGGAGACCCTTTCACATCCCAGCGTTCTCTCTGTCTCCCACTCTCTCTCATCACTGGACCTTTCTTCATGTTTCTTTCTTTTATTATTAACTTTTATTGAAGTATAGCTGTTTTACGATGTTGTGATAATAGCAAAGTGAATCGGCTATACATACACATATATCCCCTCTTTTTTGGATTTCCTTCTCATTTAGGTAACCACAGCGCATCCAGTAGTTCGCTATGCCGTAGAGTAGGTTCCCCTTTGCTATTTACTGTATACATGGCATCAGTAACGCATATAGGTAAATCCTAACTTCCCAGTTCCTCCAACTCCCCTGTCCCCCTCGATAGCCCTACCTTTGTTCTCTACATCTGTATCTCTACTTCTGCATTGCAAATAACAATCACTGGATCTTTGTCCTGTGAACTCTAGCTGCCTTGCTCTCCACCAACACTCAGCTTCTTGAGCCCAGTGGATTGACCTCAAATCCTCCTCTTGGTGCCCAGCCTGGGAACTCACTGAAAGCAGGAAGCTGGGCCCATGGCAAGACTCATCTTGTTTGCTTGTCACCTCTCAGGGCTTGCTATCCTTTGCTAAAGCCTGATTTTCAGTGGCTTAGAAGCTAGTATTTCATGCTCTTTGTCTTTTTGTTCCTTTGGGAGTGGCTCAAAGGGGGACAGTGAGATTTAGGAAGGAGGGTTAGTCTGATTTCTGTCACTGCACCTTTGCTGGAAACTGAAGGCATCCCTTGCATGTTCTTAGTTTTCCCTAAATAGATGTTCTAATTTATATTCCAATGTATTTTGCCAACTCAAGGAAAGAGTCTTTTTCTTCATGGTCTTGCCATCACAGGAAACTGTCAATACACATGTCTGTTACTCTAACAAAGGAATTTGTGCCCTACTGACTCAGCTTAGCGGGAGGTACAATGAAAAGACAATGTGTTCATCTCCCAGAGGTCGCACATATTCAGCAGCTAAACTTCCAAGCCGATCGGAAAGTATTCTAATAATTGTAAGTGTTTATAGTGGTGACCCAGCAATTCGCTCCAGAGAAGACCAGCCAGAATGACTCCGGAGAGCTTCTTGCAGAGCAGCTTATGCATTACAGGAGTTTAAAGAAAAAAAAAAAGACTCACTGGTTCCAGACATTTATCGTCTTACCTCCCCTTTATGAGTTGTATTTTGGCTTAGGTTGGATGCACACAATCTAATGAGGGGTCTCCCTCCAATTTACCGGTGCAGTTGCAAGCCTGAGACTTGTCTCCGAATGATATCTCAACAGTACGTGGCTACATCTGCAAAAATTATCTCATTTGAGACAAATTGGCGCAAGCTACAGAATCCTGCACCAATAATATATCTTGTGCAAACCTGGATCCTGAGAGTTCCTGGTCCGCCTTCCACTGATTCCTCAGTTGAAGCTCATGAGGAAACAAGAGGTCTTTGGATTTTCCGTACTCAGTCGAGGATGTCTCTAGGTTCTAGGACATTTCCCTCTGCCCTTCTCTTTCGCTCTTGGAGTGTGTGCCCTTCTGTCTCTCTCTGTCCCTTATACTCTAGGCTGCTGTGGCTCTTACCCATTTTCTGTCTTCTTCACCAGTTTTCTGGAACTGTGCATTAGGAGTCCTTCAGTCAGGAAGCACTTACTAGGTGCTCACCAGGTACCAGGCCCTTCTCCTGGAAAACTGCTGTATCAGGAGCAAAGTCAAGGTGCATTCACACCAAGAGGCATCAAAAATAAGACACACACACACAGAGACAAATAAGAATCACAGCAGGAGAACAGCCTGTCACGTTCTTCTCAGGTTCATCTGCCTGCCAGCGCATAAGGACCCCAGCACGGAGTAAAAAAAGAATTACATAGCACATGGGAAAATGGGTGACTTGAGATCTAGAAGGCAGGTAACTAAGAATCAGGAATTTTTTTTTAAATAAAGGAGTACCTCAGGTAAGCAACAGGTCCTTACTTAGCTTAGAGAGTCCATGTGTTGTACTCATCTTCAAGTGACATTATGGCTACATTCAGGAACATCTGCTAAAGGTACCCACACATCCTCTTAAGCTGTTAAGCTACAGCCCTTCTATGTATACTCTATAAAAATATGGGCAGCATTATTTTTTACCATAATTAGAAATTCTCCAGGCAAATATTATACATTAATTCAACCAATTTAACATCCGTCAAAGAACTTAAAGTTAACGATAGATCTTAAAATCGAAATTTGAGCTGACTCGTGGCTGATAAATGCTGCTTAGAATCACATATTAGATGAGACCTAAAAACATTTACCCCAAATTGAAAGGGGAATTATTAAGTCACTATGATTTCGAGAATCTAAAGACTGAATCTTGATTTAAAAGGTATTATGTGATATATTTAATTTACTGAGATACATAATTTTAAACTTTATAAATAATAATAAATCTGAAAGTCACCATGAAGTAGTTTTTAGACCAAAATTATTAAAGCAGTGTGGTGCATGACCAGGAGTCATCGCTGGGAGCATGACAGGACAAATATTTTCTATGTAATTATACATCAATTATTAGAATTTTCAGGAGTGTAAAAGGATTCGAGCTTCATCCTTATTATCAACTTGAATGTTATTCTTGTTTGTAGCATGGAGAGCACTAACTTATCTAAAGGCTTAGCTTTAGATAAAGGGCCCTCCCTGCAGGGCACAGGGAGCCAGGCCAGAGCCAAGGGGGCAGCTGCACTGCCTCGACGGGTTTCCAGCAAAGGAGCGTGGGAGTCCCCTGGACAGAGGGGCCTGGTGGGCGAGAGTCCAAGGGGTCGCAGAGAGTTGGACAAGGCTGAGCCAGTGAGCACGAGCAGCAGGCGGTTCCCCCACTCAGACGGAGCCGGAGCGCACCTGACTGCCCGCCAAAGCAACCCTCAGGAGGCAGGGCGCAGCCGGTGCCGCGGAGGGCGGCGGAGGAAAGCCTAGACCGTCCTGGGAACAAAGGGCACGAGTGGCCCGCGCTTGAGAAAGACCTGACTAGAACTCCAACTAGGCAGTCGTTGCGAACAGCCCCTCGAGAGCGGCATTGGTGGTTCAGTGGTAGAATTCTCGCCTCCCACGCGGGAGACCCGGGTTCGATTCCCGGCCAATGCATCGTGGTCCTGTTTGTTTTGGGCTTCCCTGGTGGCTCAGAAGGTAAAGAATCTGTTTGAGGAGATACAGGAGACCTGGGCTGGGAAGATCCCCTGGAGAAGGAAATGGCAACCCACTCCAGTGTTCTTGCCTGGAGCATCCCATGGACAGAGGAATGCTACAAGGGCTGGAAAAAAGTTCAAAAGGACTGAGCAACCCAGAAGAGAACAGATTTCAGGTTCCCCAAGGGCCAACAGGGCCCTCTTCTGGACGGTAAAGCTGTTCCCTGGCCTTGGAAGACAGGTCCCAGGGAAGTTAGCTTTGAGAGGGACGCCAAAGGAAAGGAACAATCCTGAGATATCCGCATATTACTACCAAGTGATGTCATAACTCTTACATAAAGAAAGAATGTGATAGCAACTGGGCACTTAGGTACAGAATATAGGATGTTCGTATTCTTACAAACTTTTGGTATCTTAGAAAAGCTTTTGCTTTGAGTTTTTAATGAATTTTTGGAACTGAAGGCTCACATTCTCTTTGAATGGAAACTCTGTTAAGTAAGACTCTGGGTTTACCATGCCAGGAGAAAAGGGTGGAGGCGAGAGCTGGCCAGCCCAGGCTGTTCATGGCATCTGAGCTCCAACAGCCAGCCTGAGGTCCAGGACCCTGAGGCGCGGACTCAGCGGCATTTAGAAACTCTGTGCAGAAATGTTCTACACTGGACCTTTAAGCAAAATACAGTTCCGCTCTGGTCAGGAAGTGAGAGACTTGTGTGAGTGCAGACGCTGGAAGAAAGAAGGTTTTCCCTGACCGGGAATCGAACCCGGGCCGCGGCGGTGAAAGCGCCGAATCCTAGCCACTAGACCACCAGGGAGCTGTAGACAAAGCAGTTATTTAGCTTCTCCAGGTGACAGGTGAGTGCAAGATGACCCTTCAGAACGTCAGAAAGCTGGAAAGGAAATGTCGCAGCGGCCCAGGGCTGTGTGCAGCTGTGCGAGGCTCCCAGCCCTGCCCCCGCCGCTCATCGGCCTTCGCCTCTCCTGTCCTGGGCGTCGCTTTTGCTCCGGGGCAAGGACACAAAGTAGCGGGCTGGGTCCCTCCTGCTCTAGCTCTAGCGCGGCACGCTGCGGAGCCCAGGTCTTGCTCTCTTCGTGAACCTCGGTTTTCTTTGCTAAGAAAGAAGGCTCGGTGATGAGTGGAGAGTGATGAGCGGATCCGTCCACCTCCAGATCTCTGACCTGGCTCCGGGGCCTTTCCGAGCGCTGAATAAACTTCCAGGTGGTCACCAACTCTTCCTACAGCTGCGTCCCCTGCCTCACCCCGGGCCTTTCGCGCCTGTTAGTTTTGCCAACGAGAACGCACATCTCAGGGGGGAAAAAAGGAGGAGGAGGAGGAGGAGGAGGAGGACTGTTTCCGCCCGGTTTCGAACCGGGGACCTTTCGCGTGTGAGGCGAACGTGATAACCACTACACTACGGAAACGGGACAATTTCTACCGGAAGACAGTATCCATGAAATCCCGAGGTCCCGCCACCGCTATCCACACCATCGACTCTTAACTCTGAAAGAGGGACCTTGACGCCCCTAGCTCTCTCAGGCACGGAGACGGCGGCCCCCGAGGGCCCTGCTTCAGGGTTCCTCCTCTCCCCTGAAGTGAGGACCCTCGGGCCCCCACAGGCTGCCTTCGGGGTCCCGCACCCAACGCAGAATCCTCAGACCCTCAGCTGCGCAGCCTGAGTTCAGGGGTCGCCCCCGCCGACTCCCCAGCTCCCGGAAGCCGCAGGAGGCGGGGACTGGGGGCGCTCGAGGCCCAGGAGACCCCCCCATCCCAGCGGTGTGGACGCCGCCCCTCCCGCGCTGCGGACCCGCGCCTCGGTGGCCCTTTCCACGGCGCCGGCGGTCAGCGCTCCGGGCTCTCAGGAATGACCGAGGCTCCCAGTCCACCCGGGACCCGCCCTCCCCGCTGCCCCTTTGCATCTGACTCCTGCGCTCTTTCTCCGCAAGCCGGTTCGCCGCAGCACTTGTCCGGTGTCCTCCTGGCAAAAGGGAGTCTCTTCGGTGTTCTCGAAAAGCCTCACCGCACCGTCCCTGGGTGGGATCGAACCACCAACCTTTCGGTTAACAGCCGAACGCGCTAACCGATTGCGCCACAGAGACAGCAGTACGCGATTCCCTTGGACTCCGTATGGAGTAGACACTTAAGGCATTCCCAGGGTGAGCGCTCTGTCCCCCAGAGAAACAGTGCCATTTCCCTGTCCCATACCCGCCACAGATGCCAGCGCCCCCGGAGAAACCGGCATCCAGGGCTCGATCCTTCCGGTCCTGAACCGAAATAGATTCAAGGACAGCGGAACACCCGGTGGGCTCCCATGATGGCCCTTCCCGTTTCCTCCCCTACACCCAAGGAATGAGAGTCCCGTCCGTCCCCCCCCCCCCCGGCAAAGGCCTCCGGGGCCGAGGTTGTGCTTCGCTTTCCTCTGTCCACCAGGCGGTTTCCACCAGAGTGGGCTTCCCTGGGGGCTCAGACGGTAAGAATCCGCCTGCAGTGCAGGACACCGGGGTTCAATCCCTCGTTTGGGAAGATCCCCTGGAGGAGGGCATGCAACCCACTCCAGTATTCTTGCCTGGAGAATCCCCATGGACCGAGGAACCTGGCGGGCTAAGTCCATGGGGTCGCAAAGAGTCGGACAGGACTTAGCGACTAAGCACACAGGTCGCGGAGATGGTCGCCCTGTGTCAGCACGCCCAGGACAGAGTCTGGCACTCGCTGGGGCGCTCCAGGACTTGGATGAGTACATTGTCGTCTCTTGCCCTTCGTCCCATGAAGACCCCTGAGAATGGAAATGCAGAATGGTTTTCGAAGTGAACAGTTCTGTTTTAAAAGCCTTTATCCCGGGTTTTGGATTTCGCAGCACCCCTTTGGGCGGGCAAGGGCAAGGTCTCCGGAGCACTGCCTGCCGGGTGGAGCGCCCAGCTAGGTAGGCTGCGTTCTGTGGGGTCCACCTGGGAGCGGGAAAGGGCGAAGACCAAGCGGGGAAGGCGGGTTTGGGGGGAGTGCACTGAGACCTCCCAGGAGACTGGGGCCAGGATCCCCAGCGGTGAGCATTGCTTCAGTCTGGTAGCAGAGTGGGGGAGGAGGGAGAGGGCCGGCAAACCCAAGAATGAAGGAGGCAGAAGGAGAGGGGAGGAAGGAGCGAATAAAAGAATTTGTGCTTCTACCCTCCCCTCCTCCCTCTCTGGCCTTCTCTCCTCTTCTTGGTCTTCTTCCCATCCCTACAGCGGAGAAATCTTGACACACCCACTTTTGAGAAGAAAGACCCGACTAAGCTGTGCTCAGGTGCACACATTCTGGGTTGCAAAAATCGTTCTGTCCTTATGTGGCCTTAGGGGCTTCCCTGGTGGTTCAGATGGTAGAGCATCCGTCTGCAATGAGGGAGAGCCGGGTTTGATCCCTAGGTGGGGAAGATCTCCTGGAGAAGAAAATGGCAGCCCACTCCAGTATTCTTGCCTGGAAAATTCCATGGATGGAGGAGCCTGGTGGGCTACGGTCCATGGGGTCCCAGAGAGTCAGACACGGCTGAGCGACTTCACTTTTTGTGGCCTTAGGCAAATTAAAGACAACTTCTTGTGCTTCCCTTCTTTCTGCTGTGAAATGGGAGCCATGAGAGCATTCTACTTCATTCTCTTGTTCTCAGGTATGCCTGGGTTTAGAAACGACTGGATCTAATGTTAAACGCAGAGAAATCATAAAGAGTGTTGTCACTATCCTCAGAATCTTTTGACAAACCCTTACCCTTCTTTATTTCACCTTGAATTAGCTTGCTGCTTCTAGATTTTCTGTATACAGAACCAAGACAAAGGCTCCCATGATTGCTCTTGCGGTTTGCTCTGCTGTAGCTCGGCCGCCCTTCATCGCCAGTTCTCTGCTTGCAGGTCAGGGACGGATGTGCAGGCTGGAGGATTTGGGAAGAACACACATCTCCACCCATCCCAGTTCTAACCTCACCTGATTCTGTCCTTGCCCCTTGTGAGAGCCTGGTTCTCCAGGTTTCCTGGCCATTTTGTGATCTCTCAACATACTTTCCAGGGATTTCTTTCTTTTTTCTTTTTTTTTTTTCGAGTCACACCAATGACTTTTATTTAAGATTATTTGTGAGGCTGATGTGGAAGAAGGGTTGGTGAAGATGTGTGGGTGGCTCTTTAAATAGCTCTCTTTGCCTTTTCAAGAACAACTTTATTCTATTAAAATACCGTTTATTCTCTTTATTCCCCTACAAGGGCAACAGAGCAGATCATACTCTGAAAAGCAAGTGGGGTATGATGCAAGCTGCCTTGGGGAGCAGCTGAATCAACCACCCACCTGAGTCACTCAGCATCTGTAGACCCTCTTACAGGTACCGTTCCTGGGTCTGGTGAACTGGGGCTCAAGAAAGACAGCAGCGTCGTCGTGGTAGTCGTGGTGTGGAAGCAAAGGGTTGTTTGAGTGCTTTTCCAGACAGGGTGGGCAGGTACGCTTCTCCATGCTCTTCCTTCCTAGAGCTCCTTTCTTCCTCCACTTTCTTGCAAGACCTCACTTCCAGAAACCGGCGTTCTCTCTCATTTCTCTCCTTTCTGCTCTCAGGTCCCAAAGAGACGGAACGTCAGGTTCTAAAGCACAGTTGCCGTTCAAAGGAGTCTGGAAATGAATGAATTTTGGTATGGGATCTTCCTTTTGATCCCAACGGCTCCCTGAATGACCCATCCCCTGAGCACTGTCTGTGATCCCGCACAGGAGTGTGGCATCGAAATCCCAGGCCCTCATAAGAATACCTTCTTGGAGAAGGCAGTGGCAACCCACTCCAGTACTCTTGCCTGGAAAATCCCACGGACGGCGGAGCCTGGCGGGCTGCCGTCTATGGGGTCGCACAGAGTCGGACACGACCGAAGCGCCTTAGCAGCAGCAGCAGCAGCAGCAGCAGAATCCCTCCTAGGATGGCTGACAGACGACATCACTCTGGGAAGCACAGGGAACGGGCAGGGCAGGCAGCTCTTCCTGTAACTGGCGTCTTGCGAGCCGCGGCGGTCCCGGAGTCCTCGCTCATCCTCCTCTATCCAGCTGTGACCCCAGAAGCTGCTCGTCCATTTGGCAGCAGACACATCATCATCATCATCATCTTTGTGCTCCATGTAAAGGCCTGTCCCTAAGTCGGTCTTGGAGGAAGTACCGGGCATGCCTTGAGGGGTCCCATGGATAGGTCAAGGCAGAGTGCAGATGGAGAGGAGCAGGGCAGGAAAGATGGGAACTCTGGGTCTTCTCATTTCTACCCACTCACTTCGACGTCATCGCTCTCGTAATTGGTGCAGAAGGTGGGTCGCAGGGACCCCGTTCAAGCTGTTTCAACTGGAGCCAACCTAGATTTCCACCGAGTCTGATTTCTGCCACCCGCCGTTGCCCTCAATAACCTCAAATTCTTCCAAACTAAAATCTGGCCACAGTAGAGCTAAGAAGACCGGTGATATCGGGCTATCTTCAGCTTTTGGCTCTTTCCTCCCACATTTTTAAAAGTCCTTCTCACCCGATGGTTTCCCGGGACACGGGCACAGACAGCCGAGCTAACGGCCGCCGAGCTAACGGCCGCCGGGCTCTAAGCAGCGCCAGCGTTGGTGGTAACGAGAAAACCCAGGGCGTTCTTTTCTTCCTATATCAGTCAGAGTCCGTTTCAGGTCCTTGCACCCATAAACCTTGACCCTTCTTCAAGTTCTCCTGGTGGAGCACTTTGTGCTGTTCGTTACCACTCAACATCTTGAGTTTCCAAGAAGTTTCATCTTCTCACCCTGGAGCTGTGAACTTCCTCCTCATAACAAGAGCCTCGCGCCTCCCCTTTGCCTCCTTCCTCCTTGAGTCAACCTCTGTCCAGCCTCTGGGAACAAATACGTCTCCAGGCAACACTGGGCTTCTTTCTGACTCTGTTTTTCGGCCGGCTAAAAACAGGTGCTATTTTTTTCTGTTCTGTGTATCGGATTAGGGAAGAAACAGTTTTAGGATACGATGAAGAAGTAAAGATTATTACTCGGAGCCATGATAGGATTTATATCTACTCTACATGTAAATATTTAGTGTGGTGGTATTTTGTGCACATAAATACTGTCTGTACTTAAGACAACTTGGATGTGCATCCTCTATGATTCAGCAATCAGTGCTCTTGGGTACCTTGATATTTGTACGCCTTTTTAAAAACTGCAATTTCTGGGTTTGATATGTTAAGAAATGGGAGAGAAACTGACTTGACCGACCTGATCAAAGAGTCTGTGACTGCCTAAGTGTCAGAGCCCTGTCTCGTGTCCTCCACGACATGTGGTTGATCTTCAGTCACCCCAGGTGAGTATGGGGCTTTCCTGGTGGGCCAGCAGGTAAAGAATCTGCCTGCAATGCAACAGACCCGGGTTAAACCTCTGATTTCGGACGATCCCCTAGAGAAGGGAATGGCCACCCACTCCAGTATTCTTGCCTGGAGACTCTCTTGGACAGTGGAGCCTGGCGGGCTACAGTCTGTGGGGTCACAAAGCGTTGGACATGACTGAGCGACACTGACTTCACCTTTAGGTGAGTATAGCTGGTTTGTCCGACTGTTTTATGTAAATAGTTGTTCTTACTTACATGGCAAATCTAACAAATAGACACCTCTTGTGAGAAGAACTTACCCCTCTCCAAATCAGAAATATATGAAGAAGAAGCGTTCTCCTGCCTCCACTCCCACTCCACCGCTGACACGCTTTATATGTTACACGTAACAGGTGGCGGCGGCTTAGGAGTGTAATCAGCCCTATGAGGAAACTAAGGGACCCAGGAAACCCCGCCTCCTGTCCTGACAACCGTCTGCCCCCTCTGGGCTATGATGGGAAAAGGGTGAAGGCAAAGAAAAGGAAAATAACACTCTTATTTGCAGAAATTTTACCTCAGGATGGGACACTCTGGTTAACCTAGGCAGACTATGCGGTTGGTGATGGAGAGCTAAGGGGGTCCTCCCTGGCACAAAACCCAAAGCGGATTTCACCTCATTTTCTGAGGTGAGAGTGAGCTGAGTCGATCAAAGGAGAGGAGCAGAGAGAAAGCAAGAGGGATGAGCACCTGCGGGAGTCAACCGTATTGGAGTCTCCTCAGGGCCTTAGAAGAACTGCCCTGAGCTTATGGGTGGGACGTCTGGAGGCTAAAGAAGCGGATACGGTTCTCTGGCGGCGGAGGCCAGGTGGCTCCCGAGGGGGTTCCATGGTGTAATGGTGAGCACTCTGGACTCTGAATCCAGCGATCCGAGTTCAAATCTCGGTGGGACCTTTCTGCCTAGTTAGAAGAGGCACACCTTTTACACCCCTAATAGGACCTGCCTTCCGGCTCCCGCGACCCCCAGCGGCGTGGTTCGCACGGACACGGCGGACAGGTGTGGGACCGACCCGGGGCGTCCTCGCTGGACGCGGGCGGCTCTGCCCATCCCTGCCCACCAGAGCCCGGCCCCTCCTCAGCCCTCCAACCCCCGCCCAGGGGCGCAGCGACCCCGCCAGTGCCGCCCCCTCGTCGGGTCCCCTGGGTGTCTGGAGTAAAAGGCAGAGGCTGAGCCCACGGAGTCCTGCCCCGCGAGGGGGCTTCGCACCGCACGGCTTGTAGCTGCACGGTCGTCCCTGGGAGTAAATGGTGGCGGGGAGGGCCTGCGATGTCACTGATCAGTCAGGACGGCAGCTTTCGGGTCCATCCAGGGTTCCAGACCTGACTGGGAAGAACTGTGTTTCAGTCAGGTTCTCTATTATTCCGAATTGTTATTGACCCTATCCCAGTTTATTTTGATTTTATTCTGAGTTTCTCGCTCCTAAGTCTCCGCTGGGCACGCAAAGCCGCTGTTCGGCCAAGGTTTGAACCTTCACTCCTGGAGATCGCGTCCTTTGGTCCCAAGCTCAGCCCGAAAGAGGATTCCGGCGTTTGAGGAGACCCCAGGTCCTTGACCCACGGCCGCCCGGCCAGGCTGCTGCGGACCGAAGGGGAGACGGGCCGCTCGGAGTCCGCACCCCCGGCCGGGCCCCCTTCGTCCTGCCGAGACTCTGCTCCACCGAGAAGACACCCCACGACGTGAGCGGATGGAAACACTTGTGTCCTCTACTGCGTGGGAGAAAAACACGGATGAGGCCCGTGATGGACTTGAATAGCTTATTAAGGTGTTCCCTTCGCGGTGCTAAGGAGCATCTCTCCGAGGCTTGTAATTTGGAACTTTCAGCGGTTACGAAGGACTCAATGACGCAGCTGTCTTTGGAGGACGGGAAAAGAGAGGGGTGCCTGCGTCCTCTGTGATCAGTCGTGTCCGACTCTTTGCAACCCCATGGACTGTAGCCCGCCAGGCTCCCCTGTCCATGGGATTCTCCAGGCAAGGATACTGCAGTGGGTTGCCATTTCCTCCTCCAAAGAAAGGGGTAAGGCCGGCGAAAAGATCGCCGGAAGGGCAAGAGCAGGAGAGAACAGAGGATGAGCCCGAAGGGAGAAAGGGACTGGAAGGGAGAGGAGCGGGCGGGTGCCGCGGCGGGGCGGTCCCTGGGTTGGGGCGACTCACAGCGCCTCACCCTGGAGCAGCTGCCACCCTTCACTGAAATGTCCGGGAACCCGGTTCACCCCGAATCGCAAAGCTGCTGGCCTGGCAATTGTTCTGGCAAAGTTCCGTTGGCGGTTCCGTGCGGAGCGGTGAGGTGGGCTGTGTGGGTCTGCAGGTGAGCGGAAGTCCTGGTGGCTGCCTTGGGGATGACTGGCTGGCAGGGAACCCGCGCACACTCCACTTTCCCCTTTTCAGGCCGGTCTGCAGCATCTGGGGTGGGAAACTGGAAAATCGGAGCATCAGTATTTATTTAGAGATAAGGAGATAAACAGCCAGTCGGTTTCCTGACCTTAAAGTGTTTATTCTTTGAAGAAATGCGGGATGGGATCAGGGTCTACTTTTTCCCATTACAAGTTTTGGGGCATATGTAACTGTATATTATATATATGTACACATTATATGAGTAAAGCTCACTGCTTGTGTTTCCAACTTAAACGTTTGTGTAATTATATGTATCACTCATAAAATTCTGGGTCTTGTGTCATGTGTAGGAATGTTTTCCACTGTAAAACCATAAATTGGGGGGGGGGGCATTCTCGAAGCAAGCAATCAGCCCATTATTCCCCCCTCTGATGGGCTGATCACACGAGGTAGTAGACAGGCAGACCCTCTCAGCCCAGGAGGTCACTGCTTTCATCTCTCTAGGAAGGTTCGTAGTCACTGAAAAGTGTCAGTAACAAATAAAATCACACCCAATCTTCATCCAGTGTTGCTCCCAAAATGCAAGAGCTTACACCCAATGAAGACACGCAAAGTGCCATGTGCCCAGGCATGGTCTACAAGCTTTAAATGGGTTTACTCACTTAATCCTTTCAAAAGGCTTGTATCACGTCATCATCCTCATTTCACATATGAGAAACCTGAGACATAGAAAGGTTAAGTAACTTGTCAAGTCAGTCAGTGAGTGGGATCCGATAGCAGGAATTTGAACTGAAGCCTTCCTGGCTCCACAGTCAAAGAAGAACACAAACCGTAAAAATGCTTGACAAGAAATTTAAGTCCGTATATTTCTTTTGAGAAAACACCCAAGAGGAGTCACGTAACAGGAATTCAGTTCAGTCGCTCAGTCGTGTCCAACTCTTTGCGACCCCATGGGCTGCAGCACGCCAGGCTTCCCTGTCCATCACCAACTCCCGGAGCCTGCTCAAACTCAAGTCCACCCAGTCATCTCGTCCTCTGCCATCCCCTTCTCCTCCTGCCTTCAATCTTTCCCAGAGTCAGGGGCTTTTCCAGTGAGTCAGTTCTTCGCATCAGCTGGCCAAAGCATTGAAGCTTCAGCTTCAGCATCCGTCCTTCCAATGAATATTCAGGACTGATTTCCTTTACGATGGACTGGTTGGATCTCCTTGCAATTCAAGGGACTCTCAAGAGTCGCCTCCAAAAAAAAAAAAAAAAAAGAGTCTCCTCCAACACCACAGTTCAAAAGCATCATTTCTTTGACGCTCAGGTTTCTTGATGATCCAACTCTCACATCCATACACGACTACTGGAAAAAACCACAGCTTTGACTAGACGGACCTTTGACTGCAAAGTAATGCCCCTGCTGTTTTAATATGCTGTCTAGATTGGCCATAGCTTTTCTTCCAAGGAGCAAGCGTCTTTTAATTTCATGGCTGCAGTCACCATCTGCAGTGATGTTGGAGCCCAAGAAAATAAAGTCTGTCACTGTTTTCACTGTTTCCCCTCTATTTGCCATGAAGTGATGGGACCAGATGCCATGATCTTCATTTTCTGATTGTTGAGTTTTAAGCCACGTTTTTCACTCTCCTCTTTCACTTTCATCAAGCGGCTCTTCAGTTCTTCTTCGCTTTCTGCCATAAGGGTCTTGTCGTCTGCATATTTTTGTTAATCTCAGAGTTAATCTCAGGGTTGATTTCCTTTAGGATTGACTGGTTGGAGTTCCTTGCTGTCCAAAGGACTCTCGAGAGTCTTACCCAGCACCCACAAATCGAAACCGTCGATTCTTCTGGCTCTCAGTCACCGTCCGCAGTGATTTTGGAGCACAAGAAAATAAAATCTGCCACGGTTTCCACTTTTTCCCCATCTACTTGCCATGAAGTGATGGGACCAGATGCCACAATCTTAGTTTTTTGAATGTTGAGTTTTAAGCCAGTTTTGTCACTATCCTCTTTCATCCTCATCAAGAGGCTCTTTAACTCCTCTTTGCTTTCTGCCATCAGAGTGCTATCATCTGCATATCTGAGGTTGTTGATGTTTCTCTGGGCAGTCTTGACTCCATCTTGTGAGGCATCCAGCCTGGCACTTTGCATGATGTACTCTGCATATAAGTTAAATAAGCAGGGCGACAATATTTTACAGCCCTGACATACTCCTTTCCCAGTTTTGAACTTTATTGTACCTAGGTTTAATACATAAGACCTTATTATATCTTTTGCAAGGAAAATAGCTTGATGTGATGAAAGCTTAAAGTACATGTAAATGAGATATGAGCTTTGGGTAAGCGCTTTAAAAAAAATTATATTTTAGAGACGTCTACTTCAAATGATCTTTCCAGATATTTGGTAAAGTCCTAGAGTTGTGCTGACTTAACTGATGGAAGTAAATTAACTAGATAGTTTCAAAAAAATAAGATACTGAGACATCAATTACTAAGTAAACTAAGGTATTTAGGAATACTAATAAAAAATGTTTGAACTAAACATAAGTGAAATTCTCAATGAGCGAAATTGAATTCTGAAGAATAGAAGTTCACGGCCAGTCGCGACGCTTAATGCGTTTTACTAGACATACACACAATACTACAACACGAAGACGACTGGATTTGAAAGGAACCGGTTTCCCCTGGACTGCTAAATGTTCTGTTCTCCCCCATTGAACGCCGTTATTTGAAAAAAGGTGCACAGGCTTCAGCCGACCGCCAGAACGGTGCTGGGCAGGACAAAAGTCAGGCAGGCAGCGGAGCACGCGAGGTCCCAACACAGAGAGGCTGGGAGAACAGGAGCGGGAGGCGGACGTCACTTCCCCCAGAGGGCGCCCGCCGGCCGGTTGGCCCGGCCGGACGGCGTGGGAGGACGGAGGCGGGGACTAGGGCGGGGCGTGGGCTGGAGGGAAGCGCGGGTTTCCGTCGACGTCACGGCTAGGGGCGTGTCGTATGTAGATATCTGAGCGCAGGGGCTGCTGGTCCGTCTTCTGGTGCTGAAACACGATATGGTCTCCCGTGGCGTGGGAGAGAATCCAGGCCTTTTTGCTTGAAAGTGCGTGGATGCGCTGTGTGGAAGGTCGAAGAAGGCTCGGGGATGCGGGGAGTAAAGTGAGCGCGTGTGAAAAGTGGAGGGCGTATGAGGTTGAGGTGGGGCGGCAGGCTGGCAACTCATACTTACCTGGCAGGGGAGATACCATGATCACGAAGGTGGTTTTCCCAGGGCGAGGCTTATCCATTGCACTCCGGATGTGCTGACCCCTGCGATTTCCCCAAATGTGGGAAACTCGACTGCATAATTTGTGGTAGTGGGGGACTGCGTTCGCGCTTTCCCCTGATCTTTCTGTGTGGTTAAGAGTAGAACTAAAGGGGGCCTTGGTACAGTCACGGGAGTGTCACAGTGTGGAACAGGCCTGCCAGCTTTCCAGAGAACTAGAGCTCAACGTGGAAGCCGCGATGCGACGCCGGGACCGATGCTGCTAACAGCCCCAGTTGGCGCTTGAAAAAAAAAAAGCACCTGGGTGTCACGTCTTGTACCCGTCGAGAAGTGCGCCTGTTTCCGACGTTGTAACACCGGGAGCCTGCCCGGGATAGCGTGGGTGCGCCTTTTTGGCGTACGTTTGTTTTAGTGCCGACTTCGTGAAAGCTCTTTCGAGCTCTTCTGCAGTCACCATCTGCAGTGATTTTGGAGCCCCTTAAAAATATAGTCTGACACTGTTTCCCCATCTATTTCCCATGAAGTAATGATCTTAGTTTTCTGAATGTTGAGCTTTGAAAAAGCCAACTTTTTCACTCTCCTCTTTCATCGAGGCTTTTTGGTTCTCATCAGTAAGCCACTAAAAATTAACCTTGGTCTTGTTGCAGATATTTCATATTTGAGCAAGGAAATCTCCGGTTGTTGGGGAGACAGAGGATGTTCTACTTTTCACTTTCAATGACCTAGATCCTCTAACTGCATCCTGTGTGCTTTTTGGTTAGTTTCCTTTGGACCTACCCTTAAGCGTCACCCCACTCCCACTCCCAGCGCCTCCTCCAATCTCAGAGGCTTTTTGGGAGTGAGCGGATCTATGAGTGCCGCCCGCGAGGCAGCCACGAGGGGGACAGTCCTTCCCGCCATGGTCCTGCCTTTTCTGTTTGGCCCAGTGGTTTCTATTTGCCATGAGGACTTTGTCAATCAGAAGTGAGCACAACATATCCTGAGAAAAACAACTGGCCTGGGGTTCATCGGAAGAAAAGGAAAACTAGTTTGGACGGAAAGGAAAAAAAAAAGGTACGATTTCTATTGCCATTTAATGAGAAGGAATTTTAAGGAGGTTTCCTAGTTTGCAAGACTGCTGAAGAAGGCCTAGAGAGAAAAGAGGAGCGGTATTACCCACGTCCGATGTCAGGGGCAGCGGCCGAGAGGACTAGCCCACCTCAAAAGAGCAGTGGCTTCGTGGGCTCAGGAGGGCCGAGAGGAGCTACTCCACGTTCAAGGTCAGGAGGGGCGGCGTGACAAAGCAAGGCAGCTGAGCACGCAAGAAATGAAGCCTCTGAAAACAGGACACTGCTGGGAAAATGGCTAGTTGCATGCAGCCTCTCACAGGACAGGCTAGACGGCGCCCTTCCTGACGACTTCTCATCCGACTCCGTGTGTAACACGGCCCAGGTAAGACACTAAAACAAACGTGCGCCAAAAAGGCGCACCCACGCTATCCCGGGCAGGCTCCCGGTGTTACAACGTCGGAAACAGGCGCGCTTCTCGACGGGTACAAGACGTGACACCCAGGTGCTGCTTTATTTTTCAAGCGCCAACTGGGGCTGTTAGCAGCATCGGTCCCGGAGTCGCGTCGCGGCTTCCACGTTAAGCTCTAGTTCTCTCGAAAGCTGGCAGGCCTGTTCCACACTGTGACACTCCCGTGGCTGTACCAAGGCCCCCTTTAGTTCTACTCTTACCACACAGAAAGATCAGGGGAAAGCGCGAACGCAGTCCCCCACTACCACAAATTATGCAGTCGAGTTTCCCACATTTGGGGAAATCGCAGGGGTCAGCACATCCGGAGTGCAATGGAGAAGCCTCGCCCTGGGAAAACCACCTTCGTGATCATGGTATCTCCCCTGCCAGGTAAGTATGAGTTGCCAGCCGGCCGGCCCACCTCAACCTCATACGCCCTCCACTTTTCACACACGCTCACTTTACTCCCCGCATCCCCGAGCCTTCTTCGACCTTCCACACAGCGCATCCACGCACTTTCAAGCAAAAAGGCCTGGATTCTCTCCCACGCCACGGGAGACCATATCGTGTTTCAGCACCAGAAGACGGACCAGCAGCCCCTGCGCTCAGATATCTACATACGACACGCCCCTAGCCGTGACGTCGACGGAAACCCGCGCTTCCCTCCAGCCCACGCCCCGCCCTAGTCCCCGCCTCCGTCCTCCCACGCCGTCCGGCCGGGCCAACCGGCCGGCGGGCGCCCTCTGGGGGAAGTGACGTCCGCCTCCCGCTCCTGTTCTCCCAGCCTCTATGTGTTGGGACCTCGCGTGCTCCGCTGCCTGCCTGACTTTTGTCCTGCCCAGCACCGTTCTGGCGGTCGGCTGAAGCCTGTGCACCTTTTTTCAAATAACGGCGTTCAATGGGGGAGAACAGAACATTTAGCAGTCCAGGGGAAACCGGTTCCTTTCAAATCCAGTCGTCTTCGTGTTGTAGTATTGTGTGTATGTCTAGTAAAACGCATTAAGCGTCGCGACTGGCCGTGAACTTCCATTCTTCAGAATTCAATTTCGCTCATTGAGAATTTCACTTATGTTTAGTTCAAACATTTTTTATTAGTATTCCTAAATACCTTAGTTTACTTAGTAATTGATGTCTCAGTATCTTATTTTTTTGAAACTATCTAGTTAATTTACTTCCATCAGTTAAGTCAGCACAACTCTAGGACTTTACCAAATATCTGGAAAGATCATTTGAAGTAGACGTCTCTAAAATATAATTTTTTTTAAAGCGCTTACCCAAAGCTCATATCTCATTTACATGTACTTTAAGCTTTCATCACATCAAGCTATTTTCCTTGCAAAAGATATAATAAGGTCTTATGTATTAAACCTAGGTACAATAAAGTTCAAAATTGGGAAAGGAGTATGTCAGGGCTGTAAAATATTGTCGCCCTGCTTATTTAACTTATATGC